>NC_069505.1:395914135-396214135 GCF_027579735.1 Bombina bombina | reverse complement strand
AACGCTGATAGGCAAGCCAGGACAGAGAATAGCCTCTGAAACCTATCGGAAGCCAATCTCGGGAAATTCCCTTTTGCACGCAAAAAGTTGTCACCCGCAAGGAGTATTTAAGGGAGTAGCAAAGGGGCAGTTCATCCGCTTGAAGAGGAACTGCAGCAATGCAGCAGTTTACAGTAAACAAGCGGATGACCTCGAGAGAAGGCTCAGGGAGAGGGGCTATTTGAATTCAGTTATCGCTAAAGCAAGGAATGTTGTTGAGGGTATACCGAGGGACAAACTCCTTGGACCCTCTAGAGCGTCAAGGGGAAGACTGAGCCCTCAGCAGGGAACAGATGATAAGGTTACTTTCCTAACAGAGTATTCTAAACAATATGATGACATTTGTCAAATTCTCAAAAGAAATTTCAGTATGTTGTCGGCTGACGATAAATTAAAGGAGGTAGTAGAGAGAGGTCTGAGAGTGTCCTACAAGAAAAATAAAACTATAGGTAACCTAATAGCACCCACTAGGCTTAAAAAACAAGGCCAAAATGTATCATCATGGCTGAGCTGTAAGGGCACCTTTTCGCTGCCACCATCGGACTTGTGTGGCATGCGAGAAAGTGACAATAGGAAATCAGTTCAACTCACTAACAACTGGCCAAACATATGAAATTGATACATGCCTCAACTGCAGATCTACATATGTGGTATATATCATCAGCTGTAGGAACTGTTCCCTCCAGTATGTGGGTCTTACGACCAGGGAAGCCAGGGTCCGCATAAAAGAACATCTAGCAGATATCAGGGCTGGAGTATTGTCAACCCCCCTTGTACAACATTTTGAGGGCACACACTCCAAGGATACATCTACATTTTCTTGGACCATCATAGAGAAGGTTCCCCCACTTAAGCGAGGACAGGACAGAGACCGGAGGCTGGGGGAGAGGGAAGTATTCTGGATCTTTAAACTCAGGACAAGGGTTCCTGAAGGCTTGAACTCTGAATATGATCTAATCAACTTTTGGTGATAATATACACACCCAGGTTTATACAGATCTCTCCTCCAGTCCAAGGTCTTCTGTCCTCCCCTCCTGTCCCCCCCCCCTATCCAGGTTGGAGTAGGAGAAGTACCCACCATGTATACATGCAATTGTATCTATGATTGATTGGTTTTGTCTCAACCTGTGCATTCAGTGTACTAGCTTAATAATTACTCTACATCTGGCTGTATTATTAACTATGTCCTCTTTAATATGTCTCATATAACAATTTTTATATTATGTTTCAGAGAGCATGGAAGCAGAAGTTCTACCTAAAATTTAAGAGAACTGATGAACTGCGCATTATCCATGGAACATATGACACAGCCAGATCACTAACTTTCAACTGCACCTCCATGTGTCTGGTCACTTATATCTAGATAGTAGATACAACACTGATAAAGTAGTGCCTCTGCAATACAGCAGTTATGGTTGTTTAGTTAGTTTTGTTTGTTTATATATCTATATCTCTGTACATTATTAAGTAGTATTAACACCCTAGGAGTTTAAATGGAAATGAAAATAGATATAAGTAGTGATTTTCTGTGTACCCACAGAATAACGTAATTGGTTTGTTTGTTTTTTGCACTTAGCAACAGGGAGGTGGGTCCCCAACAACCAATAGGAAGCTGTCTACAAGTCTTTTTAAAGAGCACACACACATTTTCTTAACTAGGTAATGAGTAAGGCAATCTGCTGAAACGCGTATACCTGTCTTTTTTGCAGTCTGCTTCCCTACAGCAGATATTTTCTTTTTCTTTTTCTGTCATGTATTAGCCCCGGGGAGTTGTTCATTCCTCCCCTCAACACTGTTTGTTTGTTTATTTGGTTAGTCATACTACTAACCGCTGTGTATTTTCTTCACTCATTTGTGTTGTAACTGTGCTTTACGTTTTGGAATAAACCGTTCAGTTACAACTCATTCGCACCTGTGCTCCTCAATTACTTTCACATAAACATTTGATACCTTTCAAGGCAAACACCTTGCCATATACCATATACCTTTATATTTTTATTAATATTAATTATATATTTTTTATTAAAAAGTGTATATATATCGGTGTAGTAGTTTATTTGCATGTGTTTTTCATGTGTTTTGTGAAACCATTTTTTTTACTTTTACATTTTGCTTCAGGTCTCAAGACACGCTAAATATTCTAGCGCAAACTATAACTTTCAACTTGTAACACCAGCACAAATTAGCATGGTTGCGATATCCATTGAAAGTACAGGTCAGCTGTGCTAACCCTTCTCTGGTAAACACACTTTACCATGGACTTGTAATATCAGGTGCGCTCTAATGTTAACGTGGTCCAGCGATATTGCGTATCGTGACCCACACTATCATTAACACCCCACTTGTAATCTAGCCCTTATTGTATAGAATTTTCTTTTCCTTAGCTACAACAAACAACTAGTTTTTATTCCCAAATATCACTGATAGTGCAGGTAGGCATAAAATATCCAACTACAACTAAGATTAGAAAGCGGATTATGGGCTCGATTTATCAATGCCCCTATGGCTCCAAGTTCTCACAAGAACCTGCTTACCCTATTTATCAAGCAGCGGTCATCAGACCGCTGCTTTCCTAACCTCTTCGCCACCTCTAAGGTGACGAAATTGAATCTCCGCGGTCTAGTGCACGGGGCACGAGGTGGGATTGCACGCAAGCGCAAAATAGCGCTCGTGTGCAATGGTAATTTCCTTCAGGGAAATTCGCCCCGCCAGAGGCGAGCTGAGGCGGACAAGGGCGCGTATATGCACCCCTGTCCGCCTCAGCTTTGATAAATCGAGCCCTACGTTTCATAAACTTAATGCACAAACAGTTTTTTATCAAAGAGACAACAACAATGTACACTGCTATACAACTAAAATGGTGTAACATATTTGTGCATAGTTTAAAAAAAAAAAAAAACACGTGAATGCAGAACGCTCACACGCTAACAGATTAAAGACAAAAACACTTACTTGCTAATTAGTTTTAATGTGATGCTCTGCAGGCACATCACAAGAAGAGATTATTTCTTTGGTATTTTTGAATGTTAACCCTGTCTAGCAAGTTAGTTTTGTGCGCTTACAAATTATGTAGATAATCAGCAAACAATGACAGACTGAAATACCCTCGAAGAGATAGCACATCTGGTACACTCTAAATTAACCACACAGGATGACAGCAAAACACTTCATATTTGTAGTTAGCTCAAAATGGCCCTAGGGACCTATAAGAGAGAAGGGATTTTGTGCTTTGGCATGGCTGAACAATAGCCTGTCTATAGGCAGAAAACGGGGAAATTGGAATACTAAAATAAAGCTTGCTATTGTGCAAAGTTACCTTAAAGGGTATACCAATTAATGTTCCAATAACATGTTTAATTATGGGTAGTAAAATACTTTGCAATATATTTAAATATTTAGTTTAGCCCCTTTTCCTGTAATTGAACTGTGTGTGTTTTTTTTCAATTCTCCCAAGAGGTTGAAGTGAATACCGCAGACTTCAGAAAGTTGACACTGTAACATTCTCCTTAGTCATTTACTTTATTAGTGCAGGATCTGCCACAGCAGAAGATATCACATTTAAAGGGGTGTGTCCTTTGACTGGAAAACAATTCACATTTTGCAAACTTAGGGCTAGATTACGAGTGGCGCGCTATTTAGTGCCCAAGCTTGCGCGTTAACTTCGCTAGATGGAGGCTTTTTTGTAAGCGTCTGGTTGTGCTCGTAAGTTGAAAGTAAAAAGTTTGCACGTGAGCGAAAACCCAACACACGGAAAAGGTGGAACTTAGAATATCACAAATGCATTCACGTATTCACTTAATGGAGCTAACACCTATAGTCGAGCGCTAACCCAATCGCATTTATTCAAGAGCACTAAACCGAACATTAAATATTAATATTTCACATTCCAATGTTCTTCATATAGCAGAATGTTCTTTTTATTCTTTAATCAATATTTCTATATCTATCTGATGATATTTTGATGAAATATATATTTATATTTATACCTATATATATGATTATATATAGGTATAGATATATACAGATATATATAGGAATATCTATGTAAAATACTTAGAACATATTCCCCTATGTGAAGAACATAGAAATGTGAAATACTTACAGTGCATATACAGTTAAACACTAAGGAGTCGATTTATCGCGGCCCGAATGGGGCCCTATACCCCTGTTTCCGTGCAAGCCAGCGCCGGAAACAGGAGTTAAAAAGCAGCGGTCTTAAGACCGCTGCTCTTTAACTCGTCCGCCTGCTATGAGGTGGCGGACAGCAATCCGCCCGATTATATACGATCGGGTTGATTAACACCTCCTGCTAGGGGCCTATTGGCCGCGAATCTGCAGGTGGCGGCATTGCACAAGCAGTTCACCAGAACTGCTTGTGCAATTATAAATGCTGACAGCGTATGCTGTCGGCATTTATCGATGTCTGGCGGACATGATCGCTACAGTGGATCATGTCAGCCAGACACATGATAAATCAGCCCCTAAATATGAATATTACATAAATATGATTTTTCATGTTTTCAGCTACTTGACTTCAAAGGGCTCCAATGCACTTCTATATTTGTGTATCTATGTGTACATATGTATTTATGTGTTTATGTGTGTACATATGTATCTATCGGCTAGATTACGAGTTTTTGTCGGTAAGGGTTGCGGCTCTAATGCTCCTTTTTTTTCCACCACTCCCTTAAGCCAACGCTGGTATTACAGGTTTTTTTAAACCTGGCGTTAGCCACAAAAAGGTGAGCGTAGAGCAGAATTTAGCTCCACATCTCACCTCAATACCAGCGTTGCTTACGGTATTGGTAAGCTGGCTAAACGTGCTCGCGCACGATTTCCCCATAGGAAACAATGGGGCTGAGCTAGCTGAAAAAAAACCTAACACCTGCAAAAAAGCAGCGTTCAGCTCCTAACGCAGCCCCATTGTTTCCGATGGGAAAATAAAAAATATGTCTACACCCAACATCGCCGACACCTACATTATAGTTATTAACCCCTAATCTGCCCCCCAACGTCGCCGCAACTATATTCAATTAATTAACCCCTAATCTGCAGCCGCCAACGTCGCCGCCACTCTAATAAAGTTCTTAACCCCTAAACCTAAGTCTAACCCTAACCCCCCCTAATTTAAATATAATTTAAATAAATCTAAATAAAATAACTACAATTAAATAAATGATTCCTATTTAAAACTAAATACTTACCTATAAAATAAACCCTAAGCTAGCTGCAATATAACTAATAGTTACATTGTAGCTAGCTTATGATTTATTTTTATTTTACAGACAACTTTGTATTTATTTTAACTAGGTAGAATAGTTATTAACTATTTAATAACTAACTAGCTAAAATAAGTACAAAACTACCTGTAAAATAAATCCTAACCTAAGTTACAATTACACTACACTATCATTAAATAAATTACCTAAACTACCTACAATTAATTACAATTAAATTCAATAAACTAAAATTACAGGGGAATTTTTTTTTATAAGAAGTTTAAACTAATTACACCTAATCTAAGCCCCCTAATAAAATAAAAAAGCCCCCCAAAATAATAAAATGCCCTACCCTATACTAAATTACAAATAGCCCTTAAAAGGGCCTTTTGCAGGGCATTGCCCCAAAGTAATCAGCTCTTTTACCTGTAAGAAAAATTACAATACCCCCCCCAACATTACAATCCACCACCCACACACCCCTACTCTAAAACCCACCCAATACCCTCTTAAAAAAACCTAACACTACCCCATTGAAGATCACCCTACCTTGAGCCGTCTTCACCCAGCCGGGCACAAGTGGTCATCTGATCCGGCCAGAAGTCTTCATCCGATGGGGCAGAAGAGGACATCTAGACCGGCAGAAGCCTTCATCCTATCCGGACAGAAGAGGACATCCGGACCGGCAGAAGGCTTCATCCAAGTGGCATCTTCTATCTTCTTCCATCCTACGAGGAGCGACTCCATCTTGAAGACATCCGGTGCGGAGCATCCTTCCAGCACGACGACTACTCGACGAATGACGATTCCTTTAAATGACGTCATCCAAGATGGCGTCTCTCGAATTCCGATTGGCTGATAGGATTCTATCAGCCAATCAGAATTAAGGTAGGAAAAATCCTATTGGCTGATTTAATCAGCCATACGGATTGAAGTTCAATCCGAATGGCTGATTGGATCAGCCAATAGAAATGACCTTGCATTCTATTGGCTGATCCAATCAGCCAATCGGATTGAACTTCAATCTGATTGGCTGATTAAATCAACCAATCGGATTTTTCCTACCTTAATTCCGATTGGCTGATAGAATCCTATCAGCCAATCGGAATTTGAGGGACGCCATCTTGGATGACGTCATTTTTAAGGAACCATCATTCGTCGAGTAGTCGTCGTGCTGGAAGGATGCTCTGCGCCGGAAGTCTTCAAGATGGAGTCGCTCCTCGTCGGATGGAAGAAGATAGAAGATGCCGCTTGGATGAAGCCTTCTGCCGGTCCGGATGTCCTCTTCTGCCCGGATTTTTTTTCTTTCTGTAATTTAGTGTTTGTTTGTTTTTTTGCGTAATTTATTGAATTTAATTGTAATTAATTGTAGGTAGTTTAGGTAATTTATTTAATGATAGTGTAGTGTTAGATGTAATTGTAACTTAGGTTAGGATTTATTTTACAGGTAATTTTGTACTTATTTTAGCTAGGTAGTTATTAAATAGTTAATAACTATTTAATAACTATTGTACCTAGTTAAAATAAATACAAAGTTGCCTGTGAAATAGATATAAATCCTAAAATAGCTACAATGTAACTATTAGTTATATTGTAGCTATCTTAGGGTTTATTTTATAGGTAAGTATTTAGTTTTAAATAGGATTAATTTATTTAATTTTGTTAAATTTATTTCGTTTAATTTAAATTACATTTAAGTTAGGGGGGTTAAGGTTAGGTTTAGACTTAGGTTTAGGGGTTAATACCTTCAATATAGTAGCAGCGACATTGGGGGTGGCAGATTAGGGGTTAATAAATGTAAGTAGGTGTCGGCGATGTTAGGGCAGGCAGATTAGGGGTTAATAAAATGTAACTAGTGTTTGTGAGGCGGGAGTGCAGCGGTTTAGGGGTTAATACATTTATTAAAGTGGCGGCGATGTCCGGTCGGCAGATTAAGGGTTAATAATTGTAGGTAGGTGGCGGCGACGTTGGGGGTGGCAGATTAGGGGTTAATAAATATAATGTAGGTGTCTGCGATGTTAGGGGCAGCAGATTAGGGTTTCATAGGTATAATGTAGGTGGTGGCGATGTCCGGTCGGCAGATTAGGGGTTAAAAAAATGTATTATAGTGTTTGCGATGTAGGGGGGCCTCGGTTTAGGGGTTAATAGGTAGTTTATGGGTGTTAGTGTACTTTTTAGCACTTTAGTTAAGAGCTTTATGTTCCGGCGTTAGCCCATAAAACTCTTAACTACTGACTTTTAAATGCGGTAGGAGTCTGGACAGGAGAGGGTCTACCGCTCACTTCTTCCAAGACTCGTAATACCGGCGTTAGGCAAATCCCATTAAAAAGATAGGATACGCAATTGACGTAAGGGGATTTGCTGTAGCCTCGAGTCGCGAAATAAAAGTGAGCGGTACACCTGTACCTACCTGACTTGTAACACCAGCGGGCGTTAAAAAGCAGCATTGGGACCTCTTGTTGTTGAAATAGCTTTTACTGTCCCTTTCAGTAAGATTATACAGGAGAGAAAGAATGAGATAACATATAGGAACATTAGTTGGGTAATGAACTTGAAAAACTGACATTAAAGGCTGACTGTGCCTTTAATGTCAGTTTTTCAAGTTCACACAAAAATTGTTATAGTTTAAAAAGATAGACAATGCCTTTACTACCCATTCCCTAGCTTTGCACAACCAACATTGTTATATTAAAATAATTTATAACCTTTAAACCTCTAAATGTCTGCCTGTTTCTAAGCCACTACAGACAGCCTCTTATCACATGCTTTTTTATTTGCTTTTCCCAACAGGAGATTGCTAGTTCATGTGGGCCATATAGTTAACATTGTGCTCATGCCCGTGGGTTGTGCACAACACAGCACTAATTGGCTTAAATGCAAGCCAATAGATAATAAATAAATATTCATGTGATCAGGGGGCTGTCAAAGGAGGATTAGAACTAGGTAATCACAGAGGTAAAAAGTGTATTAATATAACCATGTTTTCTGTGCAAAACTGAGGAATGGACTATAAAGGGATTGTCTATCTTTTTAAACAATAAAAATGACTGTCCCTTTAAATCTGTGTAGAATGTTGCAAGAACAAATTCTTGTGAAACATATCGGTAAAACACTACATGGAATCTGAGCATTTTATAGACGGTATGAAAAGGGCAAACTGCGGGAACCAGCAGCTTTATCTGAAATTCTGCATCTCTCAAACAGGGTTAAGTTTCTCAACCACTCAATGTCATTGTGATGAATGCTTCAAGGGAATTCTCTGGCTCTAATCGACTATAAAGCTGCCAAAAATGATCTGCCCTGGAGACATATATCTAAGATATGTAGGTCAGCTGCACTTCATTCAGTGGATAGTTACCTGGAGTCAGCTCTGCACTCTTTATGTGGAGCAAGGTTTTCTGTTCAAGTGTCTGTCACAAGGTGCCTTGGGTTGTAAAACCACCCCAGACTCAATAGGGCCAGCCAATGACTAGGATCCAATCTCTTCTTACACAGTAATCTAGAGACATGTCAGAAGATAAAAACCAGAAGCCCCATCTACAATTACTTTCTACAAAAATCTATAGGATTAATTTATTCATGTGACTGCCTTGAGCATGAAAAAAAGGAATCCAATATACCAAAAAACAAACAAAGGCTTTATTACAATAATATAAAACAGAGAGATCAAAATCAGGAGCCGGGAATACAAAAGGTTCTTGTCTAACGCGTTTCACTAGGAATCACATACTGATTCGATTGGCCTAACCGTCACCTTAAAGGGACGCTTAACTCAAAAGTAAATGTTCATGATTCACATGCAATAAAACAAAACTTTCCAATTTACGGTACTTCCATTATCAAATTCTCCTCAGCCTTTTTATATGCAATTTTTTTGGGGGCACCAGCCTACTGAGTATGTGCAAGAGTAAATAAGTATATGCGCTTGTGATTGGCTGATGACTGTCACATGATACTTGGGGCGGGGAAAATGGAAGTAACTTTGAAAATTTTCTGAAAAAAATTATTACTGATTTGAAATTTGTATTATGCTTTTGTTGGTTATGCAGTTCTACTGTATTTAATGGTTCTTTAAAAAATCAGAGTCAGCACCTGATTTTTAATTTAACTCTTAGGGGCCGATTTATTAAAGTGCGGATGGACATGATGTAGATTATCATGTCCGCCGCACATCGATAAATGCCGACAGCATATGCTGTCTGTATTTATCATTGTACTAGCAGTTCTTGTGAACTGCTTGTGTAATGCCGCCCCCTGCAGATTCACTAGCAGGGGGGTGTCAATCAACCTGATCGTATAGGATCGGGGGGATTGATGTCCGCAGCCTCAGAGCAGGCGGACAAGTTATGGAGCAGCTCGGAGCTTGATAATTCGGCCCCATAGTATACCTAATGCATCTAAATATAAATACCATACTTAGTAAATGAAAACATATAAGTATTATTAGTAAGCATATAAAAATACGATACAAATTCATAAACAAATTATACTATATATATATATATATATATATATACAGTGGGGCAAAATAGTATTTAGGCAGCCACCGATTGTGCAAGTTCTCCCACTTAAGAAGATGAGAGAGGCCTGTAATTTTCATCATAGGTATACCTCAACTATGAGAGACAAAATGTGGAAACCAATCCAGACAATCACATTGTCTGATTTGGAAATAATTTATTTGCATATTATGGTGGAAAATAAGTATTTGGTCACCTACAAACAAGAAAGATTTCTGGCTCTCACAGACCTGTATCTTCTTCTTTAAGAGGCTCCTCTGTCCTCCACTCATTACCTGTATTAATGGCACCTGTTTGAACTTGTTATCAGTATACAAGACACCTGTCCACAACCTCAAACAGTCACACTCCAAACTCCACTATGGTGAAGACCAAAGAGCTGTCGAAGGACACCAGAAACAAAATTGTAGACCTGCACCAGGCTGGGAAGACTGAATCTGCAATAGGCAAGCAGCTTGGTGTGAAGAAATCAACTGTGGGAGCAATAATTAGAAAACGGAAGACATACAAGACCACTGATAATCTCCCTCGATCTGGGGCTCCACGCAAGATCTCCTCCCGTGGGGTCAAAATGATTACAAGAACGTTGAGCAAACATCCCAGAACCACACAGGGGGACCTAGTGAATGACCTGCAGAGAACTGGGACCAACGTAACAAAGGCTACCATCAGTAACACACTACGCCGCCAGGGAATTAGATCCTGTAGTGCCAGACGTGTCCCCCTGCTTAAGCCAGTACATGTCCGGGCCCATCTAAAGTATGCTAGAGAGCATTTGGATGATCCAGAAGCAGATTGTGAGAATGTCATATGGTCAGATGAAACCAAAGTCGAACTGTTTGGTAGAAACACAACTCGTCATGTCCGCTGCACATCGCTGCATACGCTGTCGGTATTTATCATTGCACCAGCAGTTCTTGTGAACTGCTGGTGCAATGCCGCCCCCTGCAGATTCGAGGCTGCTAGCAGGGGGTATCAATTAATCCGATCGTATTCGATCAGGTTGATTTCTGTACGCAGCCTCAGAGCAGGTGGACAAGTTATGAAGCAGCGGTCTTTAGACCGCTGCTTCATAACTGCTGTTTCCGGCGAGCCTGAAGGCTAGCGCGGAAACAGGGGCTTGATAAATCGGCCCCTTAAAGTGAATGTAAACTTGAGCGTACTCGCTCAAGTCATAGGATAGAGTTTTAAAAATTAGTGATACTTTCATTCATCAAATTGGTAATATATCCGTAAATTCTGAGATTTTTAGCTTTTAATGCTATAACGATAAGCGCCTCTCCTCCGCCCACCATAGTCCTTAATTGATTGACAGATGACAAATCTGCAATCCACTAATCATTTTTTCCCCCCGAGCCATGATGTTTGTGCAAAGGGGCTGAACGCCCTAGGAGGGGGGGGGGGGAACAACGATTAGTGGATTGCAGATTCGTCATCTGTTAATCAATTGAGGACTAGCGTGCGAAGGAACGGCGCTTATCATTATAGCATTAAAAGCTAAAAATCTCAGAAGATCCAGATACATTACCAATTTGATGAATGAAAGTATCACTAATTTTTAAAATTCGATCCTATGACTTGAGTGAGTATGCTCAAGTTTACATTCCCTTTAAATAATTAGATATAATATAACTAAATAAATATAACACTTTACCAAATTCAGAGTTGTAACTAGGAGATCAAAATGTAATATACTTCCTCTGATATAAGGTGCACATTTACAACCACGCCCTATTGATTTAATGCCAAACACCATGATCTGAAGCCAGGAACACATCGCCAGAGGCGTTAAATTGTTATAAACCCTTTGAAAATTGACACGCAAATATTTTATTGTCTTACATTTCTTAGCCTGATGAAAAAGCCCTTAAAGGGGCAGTATACACAAATTTTCATTTAACTGCATTTAATAGACACTACTATAAAGAATAATATGCACAGATACTGATCTAAATATCAAGTATAAAACCTTTTAAAAACTTACTTAGAAGCTTCCAATTTAACACTGTTAATGAGATAAGCCAGGGACATGCACTGAAAGGGGCTGATAGCAGAACCTCCCCCCCTCTTCTCTCCCCTGCTTATGAATAGATCCATTATACAAACAGAAGCAGTCTGAAGTCTGTATACATCAGTATACATATACAACTTTGGGGCTTGGTTAGAAGCCTGAAAATCAGCACAATGTTATTTAAAAATAAACAAAACAATACATTTTTACAAAAACACTCCCAGATGGGCTGTTTAAATAGATCATCTACAAAACATTTAAGCAAAGAAAATTCTAGTGTGGAACTTTGCAGTCGCCCAGCTGACTGATATCCAGGTAAAACACGAACTTCAGGAACTGCGTAAAACAGGCAATCACCCTCACCCAAGGTGCTATAATGATATGAGTGTTCCTCTATATACATTCTCTTGGTTTTACAAACTGTACTTGGCCATGTGACGTAGCCACCCATTGGGATCTAAACCTGATGACATTTGGATCTTGCATGACCGGTGACCAGTCAGCTGGGCGACTTTAAAGTTCCAGCCTACTTGTATAACACCATATGGTCTATAACCAGTGTGAGTGTATACGTACCTATTATTATATCTGATGTTTGTGGGTGTGCTAGGCCATTTGGAGTTTTTTCTAGATGTCTTTAACTTCTGTCTCTTTCTAAGTGCTTGTTGTCTAGTTCTTGGAATACAAACATTTAAAGTGATAGCTGGCAACTACATTTGGGGGGGGGGGCATTCAGGGACACTTTGAAGCAGAGCAATAAAGTAAGCTTTATTTGGGAGCACTGACCCTGGTCTCTGAGGTTTCCATAGCTCTGTTCTGCTCCATTCCAGAACCTAATGTAAATTGTAAAGAGGCAGAAAACCACAAATGTTGTGGGATATTCGGGACAGTTGGCAAATATGCAACAATAGAGCAGACCACCCGACTACCTGATTTGAGAGGGACAATCAGTGGATTTCCCTCAGCCTTCCCCATAGAGTGACAGACACATCCACAAACCTCCTAAACACGCCCACTAACCCCCCATACACACCCACCATCCCGTCCACTATCTGCCTATGAACCTGCCGGCTCCTGACATGGCCACACCCACAAAACAGCAACTGGCCCCCTCAACATCCTGAGTTGAACATACCCAACCATAAATGCTACCGACATAAAAACACATATGACTGGTCCCTTGAGACAATCTATTTTCCGCTTACAAAACAGTAATGTGAATATAGACATTTACATAGATGGACTTGCATGTGCATTTCCAGTAGCTGCTATAATTAATGCTTGTTTATATTTGGCGGTTTCCGCTTGGCGTACAATATATCATGTATTGGGTACCTCTCGCAGCTATAGGTGTAAAGGGCAAGAACGCTCAGTAAGAAAACAATGACAAATGTATGTGAAGCAATGCTAAACTAATTTTGACCATGATCTCACCTTTAGGTCCCTTTGCGACCCCATGAGCGTATTTGAATTCAGACCGATAAAGCCAATGAAACGCCGTTTGGCACCTAAGGGGCTCATCTAGATTTAAAATGATAAAAGTTCAGATTGAAAACCAAAAGGGTTAAAACCTGCTTTGCTTTAATAGGCTTACATTAAAGGGACTTAAAACCCCACAAAAATGTAATGATTTAGATAGAGCATACATTTTTAAACAACTTTCCAATTTACTTCTATTATCAACTTTTCTTCATTTTCATTTTATCCTTTGTTGGCATGCAAGAAAGTAAGTTCAGGAGTGTGCACGTGTCTTTAGAACTATATGGCAGCAGTTTTATACATTTGCTAGAGCACTAGATGGTAGCACTATTTCCTGTCATGTAGTACTAATGTTATACATTAGCAGGAGCACTAGATGGCAGCACTATTTACTGTCATGTAGTAGTAATGTTATACATTAGCAAGAGCACTAGATGGCAGCACTATTTCCTGTCATGTAGTACTAATATTATACATTAGCAAGAGCACTAGATGGCAGCACTATTTCCTGTCATGTAGCACTAATGTTATACATTAGCAAGAGCACTAGATGGCAGCACTATTTCCTGTCATGTAGCACTAATGTTATACATTAGCAAGAGCACTAGATGTCAGCACTATTTCCTGTCATGTAGTACTAATGTTATACATTAGCAAGAGCACTAGATGGCAGCAATATTTCCTGTCATGTAGTACTAATGTTATACATTAGCAAGAGCACTAGATGGCAGCACTATTTCCTGTCATGTAGTACTAATGTTATACATTAGCAAGAGCACTAGAGGGCAGCACTATTTCCTGTCATGTAGTACTAATGTTATACATTAGCAGGAGCACTAGATGGCAGCACTATTTAATGTCATGTAGCGATCCAGACATGTGTGCACGCTACCTATCTAGATATCTCTTCAACTAAGAAGAAAAGGAGAACAAAGCAAATTTGACAATAGAAGTAAATTGGAAACTTTTTGAAAATTGAATTCTCTTTCTGAATCATGAAAGAAAAAAATGGTTTTCCCTTTACTGGTCAAGTTTTCAGAACCTCTAGATTTGATAGTTGTAAGCAGAAAGACGAGTCACAAAAAATATAGATTGCTTTATTCTAACTGTCCCTAACTGGCCAAAACTGAGAAGGTAACCTAAGTTACAACACGGCAGCTCCCATTGTTTTATAGACACTATGGGGTATATTTATTAATGTGCGAGAGGACATGATACGAAGTAGCATATCATGTCCGCCACACATCGATAAATGCCGACAGCATACGCTGTCGACATTTATCATTGCACCAGCAGTTCTTGTGAACTGCTGGTGCAATGCCGCCCCAGCAGATTTGCAGCCAATCAGACGCTAGCAGGGGGTGTCAATCAGCCCGATCGTATTCGATCGGGTTGATTTCTGTTTGCGGCCTCAGAGCAGGCAGACAAGTTATGGAGCAGCGGTCAAGTTATGGAGCATCAAACTCCATACGGAGCTTGATAAATCGGCCCCTAAGGGGTAGATTTATTAACTGTCAAGTGGACATGATTCGCTGTCGCAAATCATGTCCTCTCGACATCGCTAAATGCAGACAGCATACGCTGTCCACTTTTAACATTGCACAAGCATTTTTGGTAAAAGGCTTGTGCAATGCCGCCCGCCCCTCACCACGGGGCCAATCAGCCGCTAGTAGGGGCTGTCAATCATCCCCATTGAATCATATACACATATTAACACATAAATATAAATGTATATATTTATATATATATAAATATGTTTAAAAATGCCTATTGAATGCTTCCTAGCAATGTGAACACAAGCTTGCATTCACATTGCGATTAACTTGTAATACCAGCGCACATTAACGTGCACTGCAATATTTAGCGCTCCACATGTAATCTGGCCCCTAGTTTTTAATGTCCCTTTAATGTTCCTTTAATTTAATAAAAAAAAGTCAGTGGCCTAATAGACAAGATACCACTAATCCCCAGCTGTACACCCTCGTCATAATATGCAGCCAGCCATTCTTGAATGGCATCCAGCCTGCCTAACATACATCCTCTGGCAATAAGAGGCAAGCTTAGTGTTATTTATCCAAACAACCTAATCAACGTGAAAAAATATGGATATTTATGTTTTCCATATGTTTGATTTATTGAAACCATTTTGCTTTAAATTAGTTTATAGCAAAACCTTTTTATTCCTTAACCCTAATGTACAGATTCCTGTGTTTATAGAAGAGATAATCACACATCTGTTTTATATATACACAAGAAGACTGAGAGAAAGCGGCACATATACATTTAATGACGCCTGCATGGACATAAATAAATCAAACATAAACAAGTTTGCAAACAACGCCAAGTGACTGGGGAAATCACAAGGAATCCAGATGTCATTATCAGCTAATACAGGGATTGACAAATTCATATGTAACTTGGGAGTCCTCCAAAATACTGAAAGTGTATATGTGAGGCTTATCTGTGATATTGTATTCATTGTGTGTGTTTGTGTTTGTTTGTGTACACATATATTTATATATGTACATACTTTAAAATATATATACACAAAACCAACAACTTTTGAAATTATGGGTAGGTGAAAAGTGAGATTAAATGCTCCTCTAAGCACAAAATGTAGAGAAAATAACTCATTGTGTAGCTGTAGCACAATAACAAATCTGGACAAGTCTCTAGATACATTGTTTCCAATGCAGGAAAGGATTCTAGGTAAAATGTGCAAATAACGTTTAGGGGTAGATTTAGCAAGTGCCAAGAGGACATGATTCGCTGTATCGAATCATGTCCGACCAACATCGCTAAATGCCAACAGCATACCCTGTCGGCATTTAATATTGCACAAGCATTTCTTGTGAAATGCTTGTGCAATGCTGCCCCCTGCACATTCATTGCCAATCGGCCGCTAGCAGGGGCCGTCAATCATGCAGATCGGATCGGATTGGGATGATTGCAGTCCGCCACCTAAAAGGGGCGGAGAAGTTAAGGAGCAGCGTTTTTTCTCTCTCTCTCTCTCTCTCTCTCTCTCCTCTCTCTCTTTCTCTCTCTCCTCTATCTCTCTGTCTCTCTCTCCTTCATCTCAAAGGTTTTTAATGGGTGTTAATGTCAGGGCTCTGTGGCGGGCACTTGAGATCCCCCACACCAAACTCATCAAGCCATGTCTTCATGGACCTTGCTTTGCGCACAGGGGCACAGTCATGATGGAACAAGAAAAGGGCCTTTTTCAAACTGTTGCCAAAAAGTTGGAAGCTCCCAATTGTCTTGGTATCCTGTAGCATTAAGATGAACTAAGGGGTCTGCTCCTAGCCCAAAACCTTGAAATACAGCCCCAGACCTTTACTCCCCTCCACCTAACTTTACAGTAGGCACTATCCATTCAAGTAGGTAGCATTTTCCTAGTATCCGCCACACCCAGATTCTTCCATCAGATAACTAGATACTGAAACCTGACTCATCACTCCAAAAAACACATTTCCACTGCACCAGTGTCCAGTGATGGCAGGCTTTACCCCACTCCAGCCATTGCTTGATATTGTTCATGTTGATGTGAGGTTTAACAGCCATTGGAGCTTCATGAAATTGGTTTCCAACGCACAGTTCTTGTTGCTTCTAGAGCAGTTTGGAACTCTGTAGTGAGTGATGCACCAGATGATAGTCGTTCTTTATGTTCTTCACACTTCAGCGCTTGATGGCCCCGCTCTTTGAGTTTCTTGGTCTACGACTTTGTGGCTGGGCTGTTCTTGTTCCTAGATGCATCAACTTCACAATAATATAACTTACAGTTGACCAAATATAGGGCTAGATTACAAGTAAGGCGCAATCTGTTTTGCGCTAGCGATATTGTGTTTTTTTTTTGCCTTTTTAATTGCGCTGATATTACAAGTTGAGCAAAATCGTGATTGCGGTAGTGCAGTTGCCATTTACGCTTCAATCCTTACCTCTATATCCAGGGCTGGCTCAAGACATTGTGCTGCCTGGGTCTGAGATCCAAATGACACCCCCCCCACCTCCTGCAGCCCTGACCCATTGTACAAATCCCTAACCACCTGCACCCCTGACCAATTGTACAAAGCCCTAACCACCTGCACTCCTGACCCATTGTACAAACCCCTAACCACCTGTGCCCCTGACCCATTGTACAAACCCCTAACCACCTGCGCCCCTGACCCATTGTACAACCCCTAACCACCTGCACCCCTGACCCATTGTACAAACCCCTAACCTGCACCCCTGACCCATTGTACAAACCCCTAACCCATTGTACAAACCCCTAACCACCTGCGCCCCTGACCCATTGTACAAACCCCTAATCACGTGCACCCCTGACCCATTGTACAAATCCCTAACCACCTGCACCCCTGACCCATTGTACAAATCCCTAACCACCTGCACCCCTGACCCATTGTACAAACCCCTAACCTGTATATGAGGTGACACTAACTTGCTTAACGCATTCATGTTAACTAACAATGCAATCTGACCTCAGATACTATATTATTTGTTATTGAATAACAGAAGCTGACTGCTTGTGATCGTTATTACCGCATATAACGGTATGTACACAGCCACGCTCTTGCAATAACGTTGTATATGCGTGCGTATTACAGTATACACGGGGCCATAAAGCGATGCTGTCGCACACCGTCGCCCAACATAAAGATGGCGGCTATGGCATTCTATTTAATACACTATATGACGTCATAGCTCTTAGCAATGTGAGAATTAGCAAGCCGGGGGCCGACAAAAAAAGTACAAATAAGGACATTTAGGACTTAGAAGAAAGCGAGCGGCAGTCTGCCTTCAATGCTGCTGACAGGTAGCTAGAATTTAGCTTTAGGAGTGAGCGGCGGTCTTCCTTCCTTTAATGCAGCTGACGCACAGAGTCTGTCAATCCAATCAGAGTCAGAGAGGACAGTCAGGAGCGGCAATCTATAAATGTGATAGACGGTATAGCACTGCAGGTTAGGATTTAGGAGTGAGCGGTGCCGGCAGTCTTCAGTTTCATCAATGCCTGTCAATTAATCCCATTCGGATGATCCATCATCCAGGGAGAGATGAAAGTCACAGGAGGCTAGGAGCGGCAGTCTGAGTCTGACAAAAAGTAATAGTCAGTGACTGAAGTGCCGCCTGGGTCCGTGGGACCCTGTTGGTCCCATGGTTAAGCCAGCCCTGTCTATCTCAGAGCTGTGGTTAAAGGGATAGGAAAGTCAAAATTAAATTTACATGATTCAGATAGAACATGTCATTTTAAGACACTTTTAAATCCACTTCTAATTTCAAATGTGCTTCGTTCTCTTAGTATCTGTCAAGGTATATGTGAAGATTAATATATATATATTATTATATATTTGGCTATCAACACCAAATGATTCATTCATTTATAAGACATTAAATGCTTTGACTGACCAAGATTCAATCCTCCCCCATTCAGCATGCAAAGTTACAATGCATCCAAGTGTGGACAATAAAACATTTGGTCTACTTAAATTAAACTGTCACTTCAAAGACAGACAGATTGTATCAAAAGATAATACAGCTGTATATTCAGTATCTGAAATCAGATATGAGAGACTTTTCCCTGATTACCATAGCTTTTAAAGCCCACAGCCCTGCAGGGGGTAGCACACAGGGACCTGATGGTCCACCAGGCCAGCATACATCATGGAATGTGTGGAGATGACATTCTCTGCATCAAATCAGATAAACAAGTAAAATTCTGACTGTACAGTGATTAACATAGACTTGTTAATTACCCCTAAACATCAAATACATGTCTGTATTTCTAGCTAAACAGAAAATATATGATTGTAACTTTGAAATTCACTGTTTAAAATATAACAATGTGTTAGCTGCTGTATTTTGTATGTGTATATAAATATATGTGTGTGTCTGTGTGGGGTACACATATGTACACATATGTACAGTATATTCAGACACATATTAAAAATGTCAAAATGTTTTCACACACACACACACACACACACACACACACACACACACACACACACATATATATATATATATATATATATATATATATATATATATATATATATTAGAAGCATAGAATGTTTTAGGATTTAAAATGAGCATTCTTACAATTATTTATTTGGTTGCAGACAACAATTGGACATGGGCATCAATTTATATATTCAGGAAGAAGTACACTGAATGTGAAATATGCTGTGGTTTTATATGAATAAAAAGCAAGAAATAACCAAATGCTATTTTTAAATAGATTTCAAGATAATAATAATATGCAGTGAAATACATACATACTGTGTTTCATATTAAAATAATCAGAATGAATAATGTGACATAGTCCAGTACATGTGAACATGTAACTTATTAATGTAAAGAAATTATGGCATTTTTGAATACTCATTTTAAAGAAATGTTTTTACTGTCTAGAAATGGTTAAATTAATCTGTTTGTTTGTCATGCTGCCCCCGGTGTTTTGATGCAAGAATTACAGCCAAAAGATAATTGGTTGCTAACAAAGATGCATTTCCCTAGCAACCATACATTTCCAAAATGAACCAATAAGAAGGGACAAGGTTCCGCAAGGGCCTCCCATATTCTCACAAATGATTGAAAACATATATAAGCTTAATGCAAGAGAGGTAAAAGGAGATGCTGCTGACCTTTACTGGTAACTGGACAACTGGCTGTGTTTGAGATACAGTTACGATAAGCAAAGCTGGGCTACTTTTTCTTATTAATTGCAAATACACTTATTTGTATTCTGAGGTGAAACAAGAAAGTTTTTGGAAATTGCATTATCGATTTTGGTAAAGTATAAAAGGTTATTAAATATAGGTAATATTTTAAAACAAAATATATGCATAGTCACTGCAGTTAAATTACAACTGATAGACTTAAAGAGCATTATTTATATTTTAGAATTATATTCATAGTCCTGAATAGTTTTAAGCTTGCCTTTTTGTATGCTAAATATATAAAACAAACATCCATTGTTGCTGTAGGTAGCAGACTTAAAGGAATAAATTGTATTTTAAAACTAGTATTTCATAGCCTGTGTATTGTTAAACAAATCCTAAATGCTAAGTTGTTTATCTGGCAAATATATATATATATATATATATATATATATATATATATATATATATATATATGTCTTAGAATTTGTCTTAATTGTAGGTAACTAAGAATTTAATTCAGCTTAGATAAATTGGCATAGAGTTTGGTTATACAATTTCTGATGTTTTAAATTGGAATTATATAGGATAAATTGTGGATAAATAGTTGATTGTATTGCTGAATGTTAGTAGCTTATATCTTAGTCTCATTGTGATATTTTAAATGCAACTCTGATTTGGGAGGCTATTGTGAATAAGGCAACTTTTATTAACTTTGCATAGCATATTTTAATAGTTTTAAACGTATATATATATATATATATATATATATATATATAGTATTGACTCATATCCTGATTCCTACAAATGTATTTTAATGTGTCTATAAATATTAACTAATAAAAAGAACTTAGCAATTTATATTAATTTTATTGTCTTGGTATATGCATTTTTATTGGGGATATATTTTGAAGAATAACTATTAAATATATTGTGTTATAACCCAGCCATATACTGACATATCCCTTGTTAAACAATGAATACGCACATATCATATACTAGTGGGAGCTGCTGCTAATTGGTGCCTGCACAAATTTGTCTCTTGTGATTGGCTAACTAGCGCCTAGATTACGAGTCTTACGGTAGCCTTAAAAAGCAGCGTTGAGAGGTCCCAACGCTGCTTTTTAATGCCCGCTGGTATTACGAGTCTGGCAGGTACAGGTGCACCGCTCACTTTTCTTCTGCGATTTTCGCATACCGCAAATCACCTTACGTCAATTGCGTATCCTATCTTTTTAATGGGATTTTCTTAATGCCGGTATTACGATTGCTGGAAAAATTGAGAGGTACACGCTCTCCTGTCCAGACTCCTACCGCATTTAAAAGTCAGTAGCTAACGCCGTAACATAAAACTCTTAACTAAAGTGCTACAAAGTACACTAACACCCATAAACTACCTATTAACCCCTAAACCGATGCCCCCTCCACATCGCAAACACTTAATTTAAATTTTTAACCCCTAATCTGCCGACCGGACATTGCCGCCACTGTAATAAATATATTAACCCCTAAACCGCTGCACTCCCACCTCGCAAACACTAGTTCAATTTTATTAACCCCTAATCTGCCGTCCCTACCATGCTGACACCTACCTACATTTATTAACCCCTAATCTGCCACCCCCAACGTAGCCGCTACTATTTTACATTTATTAACCCCTAAGTCTAACCCCCCTAACTTAAATATAATTTAAATAAAACGAAATAAAATTACTACAATTAAATAAATTTTTCCTATTTAAAACTAAATATCGATAAATAAACCCTAAGCTAGCTACAATATAACACTAAATTACAGAAGATAAAAAATAATTACAATAATTAATTGGCAATAAGCCAATAGAATTGAGCTTGCATTCTATTGGCTGATTGGAACAGCCAATAGAATGCGAGCTCAATCCTATTGGCTGATTGGATCAGCCAATAGGATTGAACTTCAATTCTATTGACTGATTGCATCAGCCAATAGGATTTTTCCTACCTTAATTCCGATTGGCTGATAGGATTCTATCAGACAATCGGAATTGAAGGGACGTCATCTTGGATGACGTCACTTAAAGGAACCTTCATTCTTCAGTCGCTGTCGGATGGAAGAGGATGCTCCGCGTCGGATGTCTTCAAGATGGACCGGATGGCAGAAGATAGAAGATGCCGCCTTTATGAAGACTTCTGCCAGTCTGGATGTCCACTTGTGCCTGGCTGGGTGAAGACGTCTCAAGGTAGGGTGATCTTCAAGGGGGTAGTGTTGGATTTTTTTAAGGGGGGATCAGATGAAGACTTCTGCCCCTCTGGAGGTCCACTTGTGCCTGGCTGGGTGAAGACGTCTCAAGGTAGGGTGATCTTCAAGGGGGTAGTGTTGGATTTTTTTAAGGGGGGATTGGGTGGGTTTTAGAGTAGGGTTGGGTGGTGGGTTTTAATGTTGGGGGTATTGTATTTTTTTATACAGGTAAAAGAGCTGATTACTTTGGGGCAATGCCCCGCAAAAGGCCCTTTTAAGGGCTATTTGTAATTTAGTATAGGGTAGGGATTTTTTTATTTTGGGGGGCTTTTTTATTTTATTAGGGGGATTAGAATAGGTGTAATTAGCTTAAAAAAATTGCAATTATTTTTTTATTTTCTGTAATTTAGTGGGGGTTTTTTGTACTTTAGTTTATTTAATTTAATTGTATTTAGTTTAGGTAATTAATTTAATTATAGTGTAGTGTTAGGTGTAATTGTAATTTAGGTTAGGATTTATTTTACAGGTAAATTTGTACTTATTTTACCTAGGTAGCTATTAAATAGTTAATAACTATTTAATAACTATTCTACCTAGTTAAAATAAATACAAACTTGCCTGTGAAATAAAAATAAAACCTAAGATAGATACAATGTAACTATTAGTTATATTGTAGCTATATTAGGGTTTATTTTACAGGTAAGTATTTAGTTTTAAATAGGAATAATTTAGTTAATAATAGAACATTTATTTAGATGTATTTAAATTATATTTAAGTTAGGGGTGTGTTAGGGTTAGGGGTTAATAAATTTAATATAGTTGCATCGACGTTGGGGGGGCATATTAGGGGTTAATAAACAAAATGTAGGGTTCGATAAGAAAGGAATATTTGACTTCCGGGTTGGCGGCATTGTAAGATGGCCACTGATTGACAGAGCTCCAAGTAAATCCCCTGCTTTTTAGAGCATATCTGTGGCTACACTCTTTGCCATCCAATCTTCCTTGGCAGCTTAGGTGCCCGGAAACTTTTGTGGATCAGATATTTCATCTTCTGGCCTCCGTGAAGTAATTTAACAAGTTGGGAGTAATAATAACAGACGGTATTGGGTAAGATTCGAGGCCTCCCACGTGATACAAGCATTATAGTGGCTCAAACATGTCCACCACGGAGATTGGTGCGACTGCACAAGATATTGTGGCTGCCTTGGCAGCTCACCTTTCACCTGCATTTAATGCCCTAGAAACAACCACACAGAATTTACTGACATACCTGCGCACTTCCAAATCCACATGCGGGTCAACTCTGCATTCAAATTCTAACATGGCGGAACGTCCGATGGCTGATACAGCTCTCACTAATCAGGCTTTTTTTGAAGAAGCGGAGGGGAGTCTTTGGGGATCCCTGGAAGCACCCTTCGTGGACAGCTGTGAAGGTAAAAAGCTTGATCTTTTAAACGCTGCAGTTAGGAAGCCTCAATCTCTATTGAAATGGAGAGCACCGGGGACACGCTCGCTGTACGCAGCACAGATTTGTTCTTGCATTTGGATCCGTTAAACAGCCCTATGATTAATCTGATTGAGTACAAGGATCCTTGCTTTGACTTTACTATTGTGACACAAGCTAATGGCTTACCTGAAGAGGGGAGACTAGGCTGGAAAGCAGAGACTGTTTCATTACAATTGCATGAAGACCGCTTATCTACCGGTGTCGGCTAAATTATAACTCATTTATGCCTTAGGTTGATACCTACCCTCTGGCCCCAAATTACATCTTCTTAGACTTTTGTTGACTTTAATACTGGATGCCAATACTGTGGGTACACCTGACTAGTATTCTTTATGACGCTGAGCAAGCTCATTTTTTTTTTATTGTTATAAGTTAAATGGTTATCAAATCCATGTGACAGTTTGGCCAGGGCACCAGTTTTTAGGATGTTCACATGTTAGATAAACAATACCAAATACTATTCAAGAACATTAATGTTCATCATTAGAATGTTTCTTTTTTTACTTAAGAGCAGTATCCCTCTTTGGCTTGGAACCACTATATTGCTGTAAGTTTCCCCCGCAGTTGTATTTATACCTTTTTCATCACAGCGACAGTTATTGCATAATCTCTTAGACTTCATAGCCATAGTGAAGTTCTGTTTGACTCAATATTACTGGAATGGGGATGAGTGTTATCCTGCTGAACTTATGGTTCTAACTGTTCATTAATTTGCCCCTCTAGCACCTGAGACCATAGTTTAAGTCTATATCCTATTATATACTTAAAATCATAATTAACTGTTGAGCTGATCATAAATATACCTTTACTGGGATTCCATATGTCACATTGAGAGTATTTACAATGGTTATGTTCATGCGCATAAAGATTATAATTTGTATTTCATTTTTTCCACATGTTCATTTTACACATGCAAACTGGTTATGCCTAGTGGCATATACCTCATAAATAAGATGACAATCTGCTATTTAGATAATCTCTTATATAGACACTTGGGTCTAATTTTTTTTTGTATTACACCTCATTGTACAATAACTACATATAGTTCACATTCCTCTAGATATCATGAGTTAATTTGAATTCTATATATGATGAGACAAGTAGGTTGCTCGTTACATAACTACCTGCCAGTCTTATATGGTGTAGTAAATGCTGCATTCAAGTCTTACGGCCCTAAGACTTGATGACTGGGAACCTAGCAACTTAACTTCACCTATATCCTATGATTAAAACATAGAATAACTCAGCTCCATTTCTATAAAAATGTTCTCAACATTTACGAGACTAACACTCTGAATATGTTATTGTTCTGTTTGTTCTGTTTTGTTTTGTTTGTTTGTTGTTTGATGTTATAAAAATGAGACACACTGGTTCTGCTCCCCGGACCTGGAAACGACTTATTATCTATATGGATACATTCCTCTATGCGAATGCAGGCTCAATTTCAGAGGAATAATGTGGAGGACATATTGTATGGGTATTTTCTTCTGGGCAAAGTGTGTGTATTTTTATGTCATCTAATTTTTGACCTCGCTTCTGTGATCTGCGAAACTCCTCCTTGTATTATAGACCTTTCTGGGGGAACCAATTGTATAACTGTACACTGTATTTATTTCCTGTCTCTCAATAAAAAAAAATAAAAAAAAAATGTAGGGTTCAGCGATGTTGGGGGCATCAGATTAGGGGTTCATAAGTATAATGTAGGTGGCGGCGGTGTCCGGAGCGGCAGATTAGGGGTTAATAATATAATGTAGGTGGCGACGATGTCGGGGGCGGCATATTAGGGGTTAATAAGTGTAAGATTAGGGGTGTTTAGACTCGGGGTTCATGTTAGGGTGTTAGGTGCAGACATGGCTTTTATTTCCCCATACGAAACAATGGGGCTGCGTCAGAAGCTGAACGCTGCTTTTTTGCAGGTGTTAGGTTTTTTTTCAGCCAGCTCAGCCCCATTGTTTCCTATGGGGAAATCGTGCACAAGCACGTTCAGCCAGCTCACTGCTGACTTAAGCAACGCTGGTATTGAGGTGAGATGTGGAGCTAAATTTTGCTCAATGCTCACTTTTCTGAGGCTAACGCCGGCTTGAAGAAAACTCGTAATACCAGCGTTGTCTTAAGTGAGCGGTGAGAAAAAAAGGCTTGTTAGCCCCGCACATCATTACCGACAAAAATTCATAATCTAGCCGTAGATGTTTTCAGCTAGCTGCCAGTAGTGCAATGCTGTCCCTTCAACAATGGATAACAAGAGAATGACGCAAATTTGATAAAAGTAGTAAATTGGAAAGTTGTTTAAAATTATATGTTCTATCTGAATCCTAAAAGAAAATTTTGGGGCTTACTATCCTTTTAACTGTTTTCTGAAACAAAAAAAAGTTGCACAAACACTTAAAAAATACATAACAAAGTACAGTTACACTCATATTAGCACTGTCTGATAAAAATTAACAACAATTAAAATCATGGGGAGGCGAAAAGTGAGTTTAAAATCCTCCACTAAATACAAAATGTAGAGAAAATAACTCATTGTTGTACCCATTTACAAATCTAGACAAGTCAGAAGACTTGCTTTTCCCACAGAAACGCTCTACATTGTTTCCAATGCAGCAAAGGATTCTGGGTAAGATATGCAAATGAGGTTCACAATGACTCACTTTTTCACTTTTAGGGGTCAATTGATGCCCTGTGTTTCCAGCGAGCCTTCAGGCTCGTCAGAAACAGAAGTTATGAAGCAAAGGTCTAAAGACCGCCGCTCCATAACCTGTCCACCTGCTCTGAGGCAGCGGACAGAAATCAACCCGATCGAATATGATGACATTAAGAAATTGACCCCTTAGCCTGCTTTTTAAGGCAGACTTCCCTTTATGCCATAGCATTGCCATATTATACAGCTTTTTAGCTTAGTTATGGTTAGTACAGTGACTCAGACCATTTCCAGGATAGCTTTTTCGGGGGATTGGTCTGAATCACTGTACTAACCCTAGCTAAGCTTAAAAGCTGCGTATTACGGCGATGCTATGGCGTAAAGGGAAGTCTGCCTTAAAAAGCAGGCTAAAAGTAAAAAAGTGAGTCATTGTGAACCTCATTTGCATATCTTACCCAGAATCCTTTGCTGCATTGGAAACAATGTATTCAGAGAGTTTCTGTGGGAAAAGCAAATCTTCTAACTTGTCTAGATTTGTAAATGGGTTACACATGAGTTATTTTCTCTACATTTTGTATTTAGTGGAGGATTTTAAACTCACTTTTTACCTCCCCATGATTTTAATTGTTGCACTATATATATATATATATATATATATATATATATATATATATATATATATATATATATATATATATATATATATATATACACATACATATACAGTGTCTCACAAAAGTGAGTACACCCCTCACATTTTTGTAAATATTTTATTATATCTTTTCATGTGACAACCCTAGAGAAATGACACTTTGCTACAATATAAAGTAGTGAGTGCACAGCCTGTGTAACAGTGTAAATTTGTTGTCCCCTCAAAATAACTCAACATCCAGCCATTAATGTCTAAACCGTGGGCAACAAGAGTGAGTACACCCCTAAATGGAAATGTCCAAATTGAGCCCAATTAGCCATTTTCCCTCCCCGGTATCATGTGACTCGTTAGTGTTATAAGGTCTCAGTTGTGAATGGGGAGCAGGTGTGTTAAATTTGGTGTTATCACTCTCACACTCTCTCATACTGGTCACTGGAAGTTCAACATGGCATCTCATGGCAAAGAACTCTCTGAGGATCTGAAAAAAAGAATTGTTGCTCTACATAAAGATGGCCTAGGCTATAAGAAGATTGCCAAGACCCTGAAACTGAGCTGCAGCACGGTGGGCAAGACCATACAGTGGTTTCACAGGACAGGTTCCACTCAGAACAGGCCTCGCCATGGTCGACCAAAGAAGTTGAGTGCACATGCTCAGCGTCATATCCAGAGGTTGTCTTTGGGAAATAGACGTATGAGTGCTGCCATCATTACTGCAGAGGTTGAAGTGGGGGGGGGGGGGGGTCAGTCTGTCAGTGCTCAGACCATACGCCACACACTGCATCAAATTGGTCTGCATGGCTGTCATCCGAAAAGGAAGCCTCTTCTAAAGATGATGCACAAGAAAGCCTGCAAACAGTTTGCTGAAGACAAGCAGACAAAGGAAATGGATTACTGGAACCATGTCCTGTGGTCTGATGAGACCAAGATAAACTTATTTGGTTCAGATAGTGTCAAGTGTGTGTGGCGGCAGCCAGGTGAGGAGTACAAAGACAAGTGTATCTTGCCTACAGTCAAGCATGGTGGTGGGGGTGTCATGGACTGGGCCTGCATGAGTGCAGCTGGCACTGGGGAGCTACAGTTCATTGAGGGAACCATGAATGCCAACATGTACTGACACATACTAAAGTAGAGCATGATCCCCTCCCTTCGGAGACTGGCCCGCAGTATTCCAACATGATAACGACCCCAAACACACCTCCACTGCCGTGCTAAAGAAGCTGAGCGTAAATGTGATGGACTGGCCAAGCATGTCTCCCGACCTAAACCCTATTGAGCATCTGTGGGGCATCCTCAAGTGGAATGTGGGGAAGCGCAAGGTCTCTAACATCCACCAGCTCCGTAATGTCATCATGGAGGAGTGGAAGAGGACTCCAGTGGCAACCTTTGAAGCTCTGGTGAACTCCATGCCCAAGAGGGTTAAGGCACTGCTGGAAAATAATGGTGGCCACACAAAATATTGACTCTTTGGGTCCAATTTGGACATTTCCACTTAGGGGTGTACTCACTTTTGTTGCCTACGGTTTAGACATTAATGAATGTGTGTTGAGTTAGTTTGAGGGGACAGCAAATTTACACTGTTATACAGGCTGTACACTCACTACTTTACATTGTAGCAAAGTGTCATTTCTTCAGTGTTGTCACATGAAAAGATATAATAAAATATTTACAAAAATGTGAGGGGTGTACTCACTTTTGTGATATACTGTATATATATATATATATATATATATATATATATGTACAGCAAAATAGAAAACAGCACTCTCTGGACTTAAATTTTAAACAAATAGTTTAATCGGTAACGTTTCGGGGAGTGCTCCCCTTCATCAGACCAACAACATACAAGTGAATCAAACATTTAAGCATACATAGACCCCTCCCCCTTGTGCAAAAACCGCCAAAAACCGGTTGCCATGGCAACCAAACATACAATACAAAGTAAATAGTGTGAATAAAGCAACAATCACATCAAAGAACCCAATAATGAATCAATTCATGATTAATTAGTTAATGGTAAATAAGCAGATAAACATCGAACCCTTGGTACATATACTGTAAATCAGTGAATCCAGACCAATACCTAGTAGTACTGTATAATATACAGAGAAACATCACAAAATACAATACAGCATCTAGCTACTTTGAGATGCACTAACTATCGTAATTCAAAAGCATGTAATCCAAGTTTTACATTTGTGATATATCATCCGCAACATCCTTGTATATATTAACTATCCCACATATTAGTGACACAGTAGCAATAGTTCTAATGAATAACCAGGCACCTAATCCCCTAATGTAGGGGTCCTCAATCTACATAAGTACTCCCTGGGCTACGTCAGTTAAGACCCATAAGCAGTGTTTGTAATACAGGAGCATGAGTGTGCCACAGATGTGTCATACCGTATGTTTGTGTCTGGTACCGGCCCGTATCTGCGCTTACAGCTTACAGTGTCCATAGCATAATACATTGAGTTGTGCGCATGCGTATCAACCCGGAGCGGTCCGCCCCCAATAGTGCACAGCGAGGATTCCAATTGGCTCTAAGGGACAAGCCCCTACATTGGTGTAGATAATGTTATTACCAAAGTGCAGAGGAGGTACAAATATTGGGCAATATATAGCGTCTATGGGAAGGCAGCTAGGTTGACACGGCATCAATATCCCAAGCATATATTAGAGCAACCAGAAGTATGGATAATAGGCTAATAAACCGGAGCCGTACCGGGGAGAGTGAGCTATATGTGGGCGGTCAAAAACTTGTAAACCACAAATATACCTAAACCACAGTCGTAATCAGGGACCCATAAACTCATGTGCAGGTCTATAGCTCAGATCACTAAGTGACCCAGCGAGTAGCAGTCAAACTTAAAGTGGCCCCCAGAAAGGACAAGAGAAGGTCGGTTGGAACCAAAGTGGTGTTTGCGCTCAGCCCCAGAAATTAATTCTGATTGGCCCAATAGGGCAGGTCCCACTACAAATCAATGTTGTGTATCAAAGTATCAAGGTAGAGCACAATGTTTCACAGACACAGGGATACTCAAACTAGGTCTCAAAAGGTTGGGTCAAACATCACTTACACCATATGCAGGAGAAACTTAGTGGCATAACATACAGACCAAAGTATAGATCCACAATCACAAAAAACGTTATGGATAAAAAATATAAATTCAAAGTATTGTCACGCTATTACAGGCCAGACTGTCATAATAAAACCACAGCCAGCTCTTGAGTGTATGGTCTGTAAAAGAAGGACACTGTGTGTTAACTCACAGGGAGAGGTAGATGGAAAACATATGTTATAGGTATCCGGGCCAGATAACCAATCATTGTATATACACAGTAATATATCGCTGGTGACCCCAGTGTGGATTCCCCCTAGACCCTCCACATAAAGGGTAAACACGGGTTGGGCACATGTATAAGAAAAGTGTATGATGTTAACCGGTACATAAACATCAACTTTAAACGATGGAATACACAGTGCATTAATGAAAATTAGTAAACTACAGTCAAATCATAGAAAATCATAAAAAAACAATGCCAGTCTATTCCCATATTCAAACCTCTGGGGTGTATGGTGTCCAGTTTGAAGATCCACTCAGCCTCTTTCTGTAGGAGACGAGTGTCCCTATCACCTCCCCTAGGAAGTGGGGGTACGTGGTCAATGAGCTTGAATCTTAGGTCAGCCACAGAATGACCCTTCTCCATGAAATGTCTGGCCACCGGCTGATCACTCTTCCCTTTATCAATTGCTGTCCGAATGGCACTCCTATGGTTGGCCATCCTTTTCTTGATGTCATCTGAGGTTTTACCTATGTAAAATAGGCCACAGCTGCAATTCAGCATATATACCACAAATTTTGTGGTACACGTAAGGTAGTGCTTAATCTTATAGCTTGTATTGTTGTGTGGATGTCTGAACTGTTTGCATTGCAGCATGGAGTTGCACGTTACACATCTAGGACATTTGTAGGAACCTCTTTTGGTATTTGGTGTGACCTTGTTGTAGCTGTCAGTCGGATACGTTTTCATTAGAATGTCTTTGAGGTTTCTTCCTCTTTTGTACACAATTCTGGGTGGTCCATAGCTCTGGTAAGGTAATGATGGGTCTGTCTGAACAATATCCCATTTTTCTTTTAAAGTTACCCCCAGTGTCCTTGTGCTAGGAGTGTATGCTGTGAAGAAATTCATCCTCTTCTGGTGGTCACTTTTGGTCATCTCCATGTTCATCTGGGACCTTGCTTCCTTTAAAGTGTTGCCTTTGTATCCTCTGCTGTAGAATCTTGATTCCATTTCTTTTAGTTGTAACTCCCGGTTCTCGTCTCATGTATTGTTGCGGAAGACTCTCAGCATTTGTGCCTTGGGGATTGCTTTTATGAGTGATCTGGGATGGTAACTGGAAGCGTGCAACAGTGTATTCCTATCGGTAGTCTTCTTGAATAGAGTAGTTCCAAGTCTGTTGTCTACCTTAAAGATTCTTAGGTCAAGGAAATCCACTTCATTGTAACTGGAAACTTCTTTAAGTTGAACCTGTCCCCCTATTTCATTCAGGGATATGACCCACTCACCAAAGGACTCAATCGTTCCTCGCCAGACTACAACGATATCATCAATGTAGCGCTTGTAAAAATGTACTTGTTGGTTGTCATACACTTTGAATACGTTTTCTTCAACATGCTCCATGAAAAGATTTGCAAATGCAGGTGCCATATTCGAGCCCATGGCTGTTCCCATGAGCTGAAGATAAAATCTTCTCTCGAATTTAAAATAGTTAAGTTTGAGACATAAGGATAGGAGTTCAACAATAAAGCTGGTGGGGGGACCCACATAGGGGCGTCTCTCAAGGCAGTTGGTGATTATCTCCATCCCCATTTCATGCAGTATAATAGTGTACAAGCTTGTGACATCAAGACTAGCAAGCACATCACCTGGTTGTATGTCAGTCATTTCGGTAAGATATGTGATAAGTGCAGAGGAGTCACGTAGATAAGACCGCATGTTCACAACCAATGGTTGTAGCATAGAGTCAACAAACTTGGCCAAGGGTTGTAAAAGTGACCCCCATGCTGAAACTATGGGGCGTCCCGGTGGGTGTACCAATTGCTTGTGTATCTTCGGTAATGTATATAGTATTGGCCTGACTGGATTGTCTGTAGTCAACCATTCTTTAGTTGTTGAGTCTATCCAATTCATTTGTGCTGCATGTTCAATAACAGAGTCAATCTGTGCTTTATAGGTAATAGTGGGATCACAAGGTAGGGCCTTGTAGGTAGAACTGTCCGCCAGTTGCCTGTCTATTTCAGTTTTGTAATCCTGATAATCCTGCAGGACAACCGCACCACCCTTGTCCGCTGGACGTATGACTATCGTAGAGTCATTTCTAAGGGATTGTACAGCTTCCCAATCAGTTGCTGTCATATTATTTCTAGTGGGGCCATGTTCCCTCTGTCTTAATCTCTGTTGGACAATGCAAGTGTAAGTTTTAATACTCGGATTGGTCGTGGGAGGTTCAAATGTGCTGGGTTTCTTGAAAGGGTGTCTATTTTCTTCCATCACTTTTCCCTGGAAAAAATCACCCAATTTCAATTGCCTCTGGAAACGCATTGTGTCAATATATGTTGCAAAGTCATCAGGTTTAGTTGTGGGTACAAAGGAGAGGCCCTTCATGAGTACTCGCCTTTCATTATCATTCAGAACATGTTGGCTGAGGTTGACCATCACATCCTCCTCCTCCTGCGAGGTAGCGGGGGTCTTCTTCCAAAATCCGCCCCTGCGTGTGTGTGGTCTTCGCCCCTTCCCCTGGAGCGGGTGGTAATACCTAAAAAAGGCTGTGTGCTGTGCTGATTCTCAGTCTCCTGTAGCCGGTCACTCGAGTACTCCGTGTCTGAGCCAGAGCTTGAGTCCACCGTATTCAGTTGCCGGTGTGCATATGTTCTAAACCTCCTTTGTCTCCTTGGTTGGTACTGGGCTCTTTCAACAGGCCCAAGTGTCCACCGGTACACTTTCTTATCTTTGTAATCTTCCATAACATAACCAAGCTTTTTATTTTTGAAGGCAATTAGGGCATTGTTGTATTCACGTAATTGGGTATTAATTTTGTCCATCCAATTCTCTGATTTGTCCTGCATTAGGATATGCCCTTTAACCTCCTCCAAATTGCTGATATCATCCTTTGCTTTCTGCATCTGACTTCTGACTTCCTCGACCACTAGCAAGATCAAGTCCAAGGAGCATTTATTCAATATTGCCACCCATTTCCTGCAAAAGTCTGAGTTTTGTCTGCCTATGGTGGGCACATTATTGATTCTAAAGCCCCTGGGTATCAGTCTTTTTCTGTGATACTCAGAAAGGTAGATGCCATGAAGTTTAAGATCCACTTCTCTTTTCTACCTGAAGACCAAGCAGAAAATGCAGTGACTCTGTACAATCAACTCATCAAATTGAAGAAAAGAGAGGCTAAAGGGCATATCCTAAAGCGGGACAAATCAGGGAATTGGATGGACAAAATTAATACCCAATTACGTGAATACAACAATGCCCTAATTGCCTTCAAAAATAAAAAGCTTGGTTACGTTATGGAAGATTACAAAGATAAGAAAGTGTACCGGTGGTCACTTGGGCCTGTTGAAAGAGCCCAGTACCAACCAAGGAGACAAAGGAGGTTTAGAACATATGCACACCGGCAACTGAATACGGTGGACTCAAGCTCTGGCTCAGACACGGAGTACTCGAGTGACCGGCTACAGGAGACTGAGAATCAGCACAGCACACAGACTTTTTTAGGCATTACCACCCGCTCCAGGGGAAGGGGGAAGACCACACACACGCAGGGGCGGATTTTGGAAGAAGACCCCCGCTACCTCGCAGGAGGAGGAGGATGTGACAGTCAACCTCAGCCAACATGTTCTGAATGATAATGAAAGGCGAGTACTCATGAAGGGCCTCTCCTTTGTACCCACGACTAAACCTGATGACTTTGCAACATATATTGACACAATGCGTTTCCAGAGGCAATTGAAATTGGGTGTTTTTTTCCAGGGAAAAGTGATGGAAGAAAATAGACACCCTTTCAAGAAACCCAGCACGTTTGAACCTCCCACGACCAATCCGAGTATTAAAACTTACACTCACATTGTCCAACAGAGATTAAGACAGAGGGAACATGGCCCCACTAGAAATAATATGACAGCAACTGATTGGGAAGCTGTACAATCCCTTAGAAATGACTCTACGATAGTCATACGTCCAGCGGACAAGGGTGGTGCGGTTGTCCTGCAGGATTATCAGGATTACAAAACTGAAATAGACAGGCAACTGGCGAACAGTTCTACCTACAAGGCCCTACCTTGTGATCCCACTATTACCTATAAAGCACAGATTGACTCTGTTATTGAACATGCAGCACAAATGAATTGGATAGACTCAACAACTAAAGAATGGTTGACTACAGACAATCCAGTCAGGCCAATACTATATACATTACCGAAGATACACAAGCAATTGGTACACCCACCGGGACGCCCCATAGTTTCAGCACGGGGGTCACTTTTACAACCCTTGGCCAAGTTTGTTGACTCTATGCTACAACCATTGGTTGTGAACATGCGGTCTTATCTACGTGACTCCTCTGCACTTATCACATATCTTACCGAAATGACTGACATACAACCAGGTGATGTGCTTGCTAGTCTTGATGTCACAAGCTTGTACACTATTATACTGCATGAAATGGGGATGGAGATAATCACCAACTGCCTTGAGAGATGTCCCTATGTTGGTCCCCCCACCAGCTTCATTGTTGAACTCCTATCCTTATGTCTCAAACTTAACTATTTTAAATTCGAGAGAAGATTTTATCTTCAGCTCATGGGAACAGCCATGAGCTCGAATATGGCACCTGCATTTGCAAATCTTTTCATGGAGCATGTTGAAGAAAACATATTCAAAGTGTATGACAACCAACAAGTACATTTTTGCAAGCGCTACATTGATGATATCGTTGTAGTCTGGCAAGGAACAATTGAGTCCTTTGGTGAGTGGGTCATATCCCTGAATGAAATAGGGGGACAGGTTCAACTTAAAGAAGTTTCCAGTTACAATGAAGTGGATTTCCTTGACCTAAGAATCCTTAAGGTAGACAACAGACTTGGAACTACTCTATTCAAGAAGACTACCGATAGGAATACACTGTTGCACGCTTCCAGTTACCATCCCAGATCACTCATAAAAGCAATCCCCAAGGCACAAATGCTGAGAGTCTTCCGCAACAATACATCAGACGAGAACCGGGAGTTACAACTAAAAGAAATGGAATCAAGATTCTACAGCAGAGGATACAAAGGCAACACTGTAAAGGAAGCAAGGTCCCAGGTGAACATGGAGATGACCAAAAGTGACCACCAGAAGAGGATGAATTTCGTCACAGCATACACTCCTAGCACAAGGACACTGGGGGTAACTTTAAAAGAAAAATGGGATATTGTTCAGACAGACCCATCATTACCTTACCAGAGCTATGGACCACCCAGAATTGTGTACAAAAGAGGAAGAAACCTCAAAGACATTCTAATGAAAACGGATCCGACTGACAGCTACAAGAAGGTCACACCAAACACCAAAAGAGGTTCCTACAAATGTTCTAGATGTGTAACGTGCAACTCCATGCTGCAATGCAAACAGTTCAGACATCCACACAACAATACAAGCTATAAGATTAAGCACTACCTTACGTGTACCACAAAATTTGTGGTATATATGCTGAATTGCAGCTGTGGCCTATTTTACATAGGTAAAACCTCAGATGACATCAAGAAAAGGATGGCCAACCATAGGAGTGCCATTCGGACAGCAATTGATAAAGGGAAGAGTGATCAGCCGGTGGCCAGACATTTCATGGAGAAGGGTCATTCTGTGGCTGACCTAAGATTCAAGCTCATTGACCACGTACCCCCACTTCCTAGGGGAGGTGATAGGGACACTCGTCTCCTACAGAAAGAGGCTGAGTGGATCTTCAAACTGGACACCATACACCCCAGAGGTTTGAATATGGGAATAGACTGGCATTGTTTTTTATAATTTTCTATGATTTGACTGTATTTTACTAATTTTCATTAATGCGCTGTGTATTCCATAGTTTAAAGTTGATGTTTATGTACCGGTTAACATCATACACTTTTCTTATACATGTGCCCAACCCTTGTTTACCCTTTTGTTGTGGAGGGTCTAAGGGGAATCCACCCTGGGGTCACCAGCGATATATTACTGTGTATATACAATGATTGGTTACCTGGCCCGGATACCTATAACATATGTTTTCCATCTACCTCTCCCTGTGAGTTAACGCATAGTGTCCTTCTTTTACAGACCATACACTCAGGAGCTGGCTGTGGTTTTATTATGACAGTCTGGCCTGTAATAGCGTGACAATACTTTGAATTTATATTTTTTATCCATAACGTTTTTTGTGATTGTGGATCTATACTTTGGTCTGTATGTTATGCCACTAAGTTTCTCCTGCATATGGTGTAAGTGATGTTTGACCCAACCTTTTGAGACCTAGTTTGAGTATCCCTGTGTCTGTGAAACATTGTGCTCTACCTTGATACTTTGATACACAACATTGATTTGTAGTGGGACCTGCCCTATTGGGCCAATCAGAATTAATTTCTGGGGCTGAGCGCAAACACCACTTTGGTTCCAACCGACCTTCTCTTGTCCTTTCTGGGGGCCACTTTAAGTTTGACTGCTACTCGCTGGGTCACTTAGTGATCTGAGCTATAGACCTGCACATGAGTTTATGGGTCCCTGATTACGACTGTGGGTTAGGTATAGTGCACTTTGTGGTTTACAAGTTTTTGACCGCCCACATATAGTTCACTCTCCCCGGTACGGCTCCGGTTTATTAGCCTATTATCCATACTTCTGGTTGCTCTAATATATGCTTGGGATATTGATGCCGTGTCAACCTAGCTGCCTTCCCATAGACGCTATATATTGCCCAATATTTGTACCTCCTCTGCACTTTGGTAATAACATTATCTACACCAATGTAGGGGCTTGTCCCTTAGAGCCAATTGGAATCCTCGCTGTGCACTATTGGGGGCGGACCGCTCTGGGTTGATACGCATGCGCACAACTCAATGTATTATGCTATGGACACTGTAAGCTGTAAGCGCAGATACGGGCCGGTACCAGACACAAACATACGGTATGACACATCTGTGGCACACTCATGCTCCTGTATTACAAACACTGCTTATGGGTCTTTACTGACGTAGCCCAGGGGGTACTTATGTAGATTGAGGACCCCTACATTAGGGGATTAGGTGCCCGGTTATTCATTAGAACTATTGCTACTGTGTCACTAATATGTGGGATGTTTGATAGTTAATATATACAAGGATGTTGCGGATGATATATCACAAATGTAAAACTTGGATTACATGCTTTTGAATTACGATAGTTAGTGCATCTCAAAGTAGCTAGATGCTGAATTGTATTTTGTGATGTTTCTCTGTATATTATACAGTACTACTAGGTATTGGTCTGGATTCACTGATTTACATTATATGTACCAAGGGTTCGATGTTTATCTGCTTATTTACCATTAACTAATTAATCATGAATTGATTAATTATTGGGTTCTTTGATGTGATTGTTGCTTTATTCACACTATTTACTTTGTATTGTATGTTTGGTTGCCATGGCAACCGGTTTTTGGCGGTTTTTGTACAAGGGGGAGGGGTCTATGTATGCTTAAATGTTTGATTCACTTGTATGTTGTTGGTCTGATGAAGGGGAGCACTCCCCGAAACGTTACCGATTAAACTATTTGTTTAAAACTTAAGTCCAGAGAGTGCTGTTTTCTATTTTGCTACATTTCACATACTCTAGCACCCTGGCCCTTGGAGAACTGTTTGTGAGGGTGCAACTGACTCTTTTTGCCTATATATATGTACATATATATTAATGTATTTAAATGTGTATATATGTATTGACAGGCATACAGTATATACACATATAAACACATTCATATAACTATACACATATACAGACATATATATATATATATATATAAATATATATGAATGTACAAGGGGTTAACAGCGCTCTCAAGTCCTTATGTTAACAGAATAGTATGCGATTGATATATAAATGTATACAATATCAGTGGTATAGAGAACCAATGTTCATTAAATATAAACAAAGTGTCATAGAAGATCCAATTGGTGATCTTTAAATGCAGTGAATGCCCTTACCAGAATGTACCTCAATCATATGAGGTAAGTTGCCGCACTGGAAGGGGTACTCAGTTCTTTGTAGTTGGTTAATCCAGAATACCAGTGTATGCTTTGATGGTTTCATCCACCTCTTGGAGTATGTAGGGATTTAATTCTTCCAATAGTTATCTGCCAGGATACGTGTATGGATGTGCTCGCCACCTCTTGGAGTATGAAGTCTTGGTATATACTTCCTCATCCACAGATGTACCTTGATCATGTGCATCAATCTGCTCTCAAAATAAATGCTCTCTGCTCCCAAATTGGCTCAGCCTGATTTGACGATACGACCTTACAAAGCAATAATTGATCTTCTCAGAGGAACTCCTCTGAGAAGATCAATTATTGCTTTGTAGGGTCGTACATTTACATATCAATTGCATACTATTCTGTTAACATAAGGACTTGAGAGCGCTGTTAACCCCTTGTACATTCATTGTTACTCTTACACTATTGGGGTTTTACCCCTTTAATGTTTCAGTCCCTAACAGCTGCCAATTACTTCCTTTCCCCTTGACTAGCGCATTTTGTGAGTACCGCTTGTTTTCAGGTCAGGGCTCCTGAACTGTAACATTCTACTTGTTTGCTCATATATATATATATATAAGTGCTTTAGAGCCCTTTGTCATTAAGTAGATGAAAAGATGTAAAAACACATATATGCAATAACATAAATAGAAACATGAATAGCGCAGTCAATGGTCACTATTTTGTGCTTTCCAGCAGTACAATGCATGTTCCTCCCAACACACCCTGCAGCATGTGTAACTCATATGTGTCCAGGAAAACATGACAGAGGTGGCAACCCTAACCGTAGGGCATGATCTACAGTGAAACTGGTGGAGCTCTACAAGGGAGAGCGTGGTTATAGCCAGACAACAATACGAGGTGGACATGTGTTTTGTTTTTGGCTGTAGTTATCCGTGCGATGGGCGTGGCTGCACCTGATCATCTCATCATATCTCCGCCTAGTTCCTGGTTCGAGTCTCACACTGACCCGTCAGATTATATGTCCGGAGCCCCAAATGGAGTCTGCCTATCACCAGGACCACCGGACTTTGCTACGACCTTACGTGCAAGGTGGTTATAGAAAGTTACTGTGCTTTTTTTGTATACACTGTCTGGTGGGTGCTAATTTGTACCAACTGTGTGCGAGCTTGGGGCTTATGCATATATAGTGTGCACGCATATTTGCCTCAGACGAATAGAATGTCTACGCACAAGAGGCTGCTGTATAAGCACTGTATATAAGGCTTATACATATTCACTGTGTGTGCTTAGGGCTGTGTCTGATAATATCAAGTGTTTATAAACATGTTACTTATCCTCCTTTGAATACTGTATTCAGAACTTTGGTTTCCTTCTAAAAAAAAAAAATAGGGCACTGCTGGTTTAAAATACCATCTTGTCATGGTACTTATGTGTGTGCTCTGTGTACCATGTCAGTGCTGTGCTGCTCACCTTATGCTAAGGATAGACATGTAACTCAATAGAACAGGGGGAGGGCTGTAGATTTTTAGCCATTTTGGTCCTCTTTGGGCCGAAATTGGAGTTGCACATTTTCGGCGGCCCTTTATTTAGTTCTGTGTAACAGAATCAGATTTAACCGTTTTTGTTTTTTTTACCAATTATCAAAATATAGTTCTAGAAAACTATTATTATATGCAAAACAGTAAGTCAAGCAATGAACTCAAACAGCAGCTCTAGGCTGGCATCAAATTTGAAATATGCTACACAATAATTTTACCGAAAATAAAAGGCAAAAAAAACGAAAAGCGAAATAACCAAAAATGCCATTTTCGGCCGAAACTTTCTGCGGCCAAAATTTCAGTGCATCCCTACTCGAAAGTATTTCTGTTTCATTAAAGAATGTGCATTCCTAATGAAACAAATACACAAGTCTAACAGTGATCCTTAAAGTGATACTAAACCCAATTTTTTTCTTTCATGATTCACATAAAGCATGCAATTTACTCCAATTATACATTTTTCTTCATTCTCTTGCTATCTTTATTTAAAAATTCAGGAATGTAAAACTTTGGAGCTGGCCCATTTTAGGTTTAGCACCCTGGATAGCGCTTGCTTACTGGTGGCTACATTTAGCCACCAACAAGCAAGCATAACCCAGGTTCTGAACCAAATATGGGCCGACTCCTAAGTTTTACATTCCTGCTTTTTAAATAAAGATAGCAAGAGAACAAAGAAAAATTAATAGTAGGAGTAAATTAGAAAGTTGCTTAAAATCGCCTGCTCTATCTGAATCACGAAAAATTGGGTTTAGTATCCCTTTAAATCGGTGGTTAGCTGTTTGTGGCAGGCGCACTAACATTGCAAAGATGATTTGTGAAAATTCAATTCTATTTTTTATTACAGCAAAGAATGTTCCACGGGGACTGTTGTCCGTCTGCATCAACACTAAAAAAACATAAATCAGAGAAACTATAAAGGTTGAACGTAATAAACTTGTGTCTTCTAAATCTCACATTTCAAATTTCAACAAAAAATATCAGAAATACACTATGAGACTAATACGAATATTAAGGGTACAGTCTGGGGTAGAAAAGGGAATCTGTCTTTAATTGACGGGGTTAAGTTTCTCAGCCAATCAATGTCATTGTGATGAATACTGCTGGGGAATTTTCTGGCTCTAATGGACTATAAACCTGCCAAAAATAATCTGCCCTGGAGACATATATCCAAGATATGTTGCTTGTATCAGCACCTCATTCAACAAACTATTACTTGGTAACATGGGTGTCCAGAGAAATTTATTTCTGAAGAGGGAGGTAAAAAGTATGCCCCAAACGTAATTATATCAATGGCAACATGTGCAGCAGAAGTACACTGGAGCTGCACATCATTGGCATCAAAAGTAGTAACTCAATTGTTTGGGTATAAAGAGCAAAAGGGGCTGGGGGAATTTGCCCCCTTAAAATGAAACAAGATATGTCAGACTGACATCACAGAATAGCAGTTCTAAGAGGATGCTGGGAGAGGTACTACAGACCCAATTCATTACTGTTATACCCCAAATCAAAGGGGCCAACTGACCTATTTTTCAAAGAAATTTTACCTGAACTGTGCTCTAGCCTAGATCAGCAACAGCTCTCAAACTCTCTTAAACCTCTGCTCTCTTCTATTTCCTCCTTTTACTGCCCTGACTAATCTATCTGCCACTACAATTCCACCCTTACATCGGTCCTTGACAATTTGGCGCCTCCTACCATAGCTCGGAAGTTCCACTCTCATCCTCAGCCCTGGCATACTTCTCTGACACTGGAGGAAATCTCGGTGCTCAGCTGACTTTCTTCACTACTAGCTTGCCTTGAACTACTCTATTCTGCCCTTAACCTCTCTAAGGAAGACTACTTCTCTAATCTTATCTCTACCCACCCACCCCCACCTCCTATTACAACTTCTATCTCAGCTAAAGATTTTGCCAGACGCTCCAACAACAAATTTTTTTCCATTGGTAACAAAATCATCTATCAACTTAGTAACAGTCTCTAAGCCCATCAAAAGCTTGCAATGATCCAAAACCCACAAAGCCATACATTCAACTCTTTTGGCCATTTTACTGATGAAGAAGTTTCTGCCCATATACTGTCCTCTCATCTCTCTACTTATTCCCTCGATACAATCCCCTCAAAGCTACTCCCCTCCCTCTATTCTACCCTTACCCCTATCCTCAAACACATTTTTTTAATGTGGCCACCTTTCCTCAAAAAGCCTTCTCTCTATCCAACCTCCCCATCCAACTACCGCGCTATTTCCCTAATCCCTCTTGCCTCTAGATATGTGCATAATCGAAAAATTTGGTTCGGTTTGGATCGATTCGGAGGTTTTTGAATTTCATTTCGGATCGATTCGAATTCGGAAAACTTCGAATGAATTTGTTTCGGATTAATTCGGATTCGAAAAAATTCGGCTGTATTCGGTTCGATTCGGAAATTCGGTATGTGTGCTGTGTATTAGACTAGTATTATGTACTGTATATTAGGTATAACCCATAGCAGAGTGATATAACCTAATATACTGTACAATACTAGTGTAATCCATGTCCATCCGAATTTACCGAATAAATCCGAACTAATTCGGATTTATTCGGTAAATTCGGCAGTATTTTAATTCGGAAATTCGGTTCGATCCGAATCTCCGAATTTGACGAATTTTCTGAATTTCCGAATCGAACCAAACCGAATTGCACATGTCTACTTGCCTCAAAACTTCTAGATAAGCTAGTTTATACAGGTCTTTCACATTTCCTTACATTAACCTTCCTCCTTAACCCACTGCCATCTGGATTTTGCCCCAACACTCCACAATCGTTAAGGTCACCAACTACCTACTACCAGCAAAATTGAAAGGCCATCAATCCTCCTTGATGTGTCTGCAGCCTTTGATACTGTTGGCCATCCTCTTTTGCTCCAAACCCTTCAATCCTTCAGCATTTGCAACAGCCCTCTTTCTACCTGTCTAAATGGACCTTAAGTGTAGCCTTCTCTGGTGCATCATTTGACCTTTTATTGCTTTGTCCTTGGTCCCCTTCTTCACTCAATCTATACATCATCATTAGGTTCCTTAATAAAATCCCATGGGTTGCAATATCATTTTTATGCTGATGACACCCAAATCTACCTTTCTGCACCAGACCTATCCCCTTCCTTGCTAACTCGTGCCACTAACTTGTCATATCTCATATCTCATCTCAGATGTCCTCTCACTACCTTAAAGGGACATTCCAGTCAAAATTTAAATGCACATAGATTAATAACATCTTTGAATAGAAACATATTTGCAATATACATGTATTAGCATAAATGCTTCCAGTAAAAGTTATCACTGTTTTAGTGTTAACATTTTTCTCTGCATGTGCACGTGAAGCATAGCTAGATATTGCCACTGTACCCACATTTTAAATAATGCAGCTGCTCAGATCATCACTGGGGCTTGTATCATGTCAGAAATTAACAAATTGAGTCATTACCAGATGGTACAAGCACCTTAGGCTCTCTGAGCAAGGGCTGTGTTTAAAATGCTGGTGCACGGTGCATACTTAAATACACTTTTGAAACAGCTATAGCTTTTATTAGAAGCATTTTTTGCTATTGCATGTATATTACAAAATTGCTTCTGTTCAATACTGATATGCACCCATGTAGTTTCCAATATTGGCTGGAATATCCATTTAAGCTAAATTCTTCCAAAACTACTCCTCACATTCAGTCTTTGGCCAATTGCAACCACTCTCCCCTTAAAAACATCTCCAAAATTCAACATTTCCTCACACAAGACACAACTAAGGTTTTAATCCACTCTCTCATCCTTTTAGGGGTGGAACTACAGGGGGTGGAGAGGTAGCAACTGTGACCGAGCCCCCAAGGATGGGGGCCCAGTTTAAAAAAAAAAAAATTCTCAATAAAAAACGTTGACCTGCCACTGCTTGCACTGATATCATGTGAGTGTGACGTGATGCTTCACTAGTGTCTCTGTCTCTGACTACAGGGGTTAGTGTTTCTATTTTACCCTTTGGTGTTTATGTGTGTGTATATAAGCATGTGACTGTGTGTGTATTTATGCATGTGTGTGTGTGTATGTACTGTATGTATGTATGTATGTGTGTGTGTGTGTGTATGTATGTATGTATGTGTGTGTGTATGTATGTATGTGACTGTGTGTGTATTTAAGCATGTATGTGTATGTGTGTGTGTATGTACTGTATGTATGTATGTATGTGTGTGTATGTATGTGTGTGTGTATGTACTGTATGTATGTATGTATGTATGTGTGTGTGTATGTACTGTATGTATGTATGTATGTGTGTGTGTGTGTGTATGTATGTATGTGACTGTGTGTGTATTTATGCATGTATGTGTGTGTGTATGTACTGTATGTATGTGTGTGTGTATGTATGTATGTGACTGTGTGTGTATTTATGCATGTATGTGTGTATGTATGTATGTATGTATGTATGTGTGTGTATGTACTGTATGTATGTATGTATGTATGTATGTATGTGTGTGTGTGTATGTATGTATGTATGTATGTGACTGTGTGTGTATTTATGTATGTATGTGTGTGTGTGTGTATGTATGTATGTATGTGTGTGTGTGTATGTTTGTGGAACCAGCAAATTACAGACCTTGTTACTACAGCATGGGGGGTGGGGGGATAAACAGTGTCACTATACACTATATACAGTACGGGGGGGCTGGACCATGTCACAGACTACTGTAGTCACTTTATAAAGTACTGGTGCGGGTAGGGTCAGGCCAGCCTTCTCACCGACAGATTACAGTATACAGTACTGGTGGGTTAAAAAGTGTCACTATATACAGTAATAGGGGGTCAGACCATCTCACAGACTGTGGGCACAGGGTACCTCCTTTTGCAGACATGTAATCTGAATCAAAAAAAAATTTCTGTTTTAAATGTTAAAAAAAAAGAAAAAAGATATGTATCAAATTCACATATTATTTGGGGGGTAGGTGGGGGTCACCTTCTTAGATTCTTGCACCTGGGCCCTGTGGTTTCTAGTTACGCCTCTGCATCCTTTCCTGCCTTGACTATTGCAACTCTATACTCTCTGGTCTTCCTAGCTGCCGTCTAGCTCCTTAACAATTCACAATGAATCCCATCTACTGCACCTCTCTGCCAAACCCTTCAATGGCTTCCTCTAAACTCCATAATTAAACACAAAATTCTGACTCTGACATACAAGGTTCAGCAACAAAAAAAGCAAAGTTGATCCATCCGAGGTAGATTAAAACTTGATTTTATTTGCATCCATTAAAAAGACATCAAAGTCCACAGAACCACATAGAAGGTGTAGTGTATAAGATAGGCTATCTGACATACAAGGCCCTCAATAGCACTTCTCCCCCAATAATTCAACCAATATCAATCAACCTTATCGTATAAGATTGGGCAGGTTGATGTCCGCAGCCTCAGAGTCTTAAGACCGCAGCTTATTAACTCCTGTTTCTGGCAAGCTTGCGCGGAAACAGGGGTATACGGCCCCATTCGGGCCGTGATAAATCGGCCCCCTTGTCTCCAGATACTCTCCCATCCCCTTCTCTCTGCTCATAACCTCCTCCTCTCTTCCTCTCTTGTTACCACTTCACACTCCCATCTACAGGTCTCAAAGATGGGTTAAATTTACGTTGTATCAGAGACATCACAGACACTAAAGAAGGGTTGACCATGGGTGTGGTCAGGGGTTCTGGTCAGGATTTTTCACCCACACTAATGTCAAGCATATAGAATTCAGAAAGAAGGAAGTATCTAAGTTTGCTGTAAAGTCTCTCTCTTGATATTGTAAAGCTGATGAGGTCTCTATCTTTTTTTTTGTATATGTTTTGTAGAGGGTGTTTTTTTCCAGTTTTAAAATAAATTTGACCTGTAAGGTTTCAAAGGCATTTACATGATGCTGGTATCATTCAACTCATGCTATGCCCAAGACAAATGTTATGAGTTCAGTGCAGCCCCATTAATTATAATGACGAGTATTTGAAACTTGCTGTACAAATTTTCTTTCATGATTTAGATAGAGAATACAATTTTACAAAAGTTTCCAAGTTACTTCTATTATCAAATTTGTTCTCTTGTTATTCTTTGCTGAAGAGATATCCAGATAGGTAGCGTGCACATTTCTGGAGCACTACATGACAGGAAATAGTGCTGCCCTCTAGTGCTCTTGCAAATGTATAACATTAGTACTACATGACAGGAAATAGTGCTGCCATCTAGTGCTCTTGCTAATGTATAACATTAGTACTACACGACAAGAAATAGTGCTGCCATCTAGTGCTCTTGCTAATGTATAACATTAGTACTACATGACAGGAAATAGTGTTGCCATCTAGTGCTCCTGCTAATGTATAACATTAGTACTACATGACAGGAAATAGTGCTGCCCTCTAGTGCTCTTGCTAATGTATAACATTAGTACTACATGACAGGAAATAGTTCTGCCATCTAGTGCTCTTGTTAATGTATAACATTAGTACTACATGACAGGAAATAGTGCTGCCATCTAGTGCTCTTGCTAATGTATAACATTAGTACTACGTGACAGGAAATAGTGCTGCCATCTAGTGCTCTTGCTAATGTATAACATTAGTACTACATGACATGAAATAGTGCTGCCATCTAGTGCTCTTGCTAATGTATAACATTAGTACTACATGACAGGAAATAGTTCTGCCATCTAGTGCTCCTGCTAATGTATAACATTAGTACTACATGACAGGAAATAGTGCTGCCATCTAGTGCTCTTGCTAATGTATAACATTAGTACTACGTTACAGGAAATAGTGCTGCCATCTAGTGCTCTTGTTAATGTATAACATTAGTACTACATGACAGGAAATAGTTCTGCCATCTAGTGCTCTTTCTAATGTATAACATTAGTACTACATGACAGGAAATAGTGCTGCCATCTAGTGCTCTTGCTAATGTATAACATTGTTGTAAAAGTGCTACCATATAGTGCTGCAGACACGTGCACTCTCTTGAACTTCCCTTCCTGCTTTTCAACAAAGGATGACAAGAAAATGAAGAAAATTTCATAATAGAAGTAAATTGGAAAGTTGTTTAAAAGTGTATGTTTTAGGACTTCCGGTGAGTGGCTCCAGCTACTACTTCATACGGCTCAGTGAATGACTACTGTTCATAAGAGAACTGTGGCCATATCTAAAGCCATCCAGACCTCCCTTGGCAACAAGTGTGCCCGGGAAACACCCAGGATCAGGACGTTCCAACTCCTGGCTACCGAGAAGGCATAAAATAAAATTAAGCTCTTAGGCTTTCCTGACGTGCCCACTCCCTCATCAAAGTCTTTACACCACTGTTTGACTCGTTAACAACAGCTATAGGAGAACTTCTACAGGAAGCGTGAGCGCTTCACGCAATTAACCATCCTGAAATCTCTTCTGACAGCCTGATAGAGCCTCGACAGAGCTCACCAATTAAACTGCACAGAGATAGGGCTTACCCAGTATCGGACATTTTGGATCCCGGTATGGCAGTACCAGCGAAGGATTTATGTTCTACTATAGTCCTAATACAGCCACACTGCCAGGTCATGCTAGAAGCATGGATAGATGGCAAAGCGAATGTCTCGCACAGGATGAAATGCCCTAAACGCGGTTTTGAAGAGGCTGACAGTGCCTTAAGAATCTTAACGCGCAGTAGGAATATAGAATCCTATGGCACCACAAGCTCTAACACAGGTTCCCCTAAACCCTATGGGGCCTATCTATAAAGCTCAGTATGGAGCTTGAGGGCACGTGTTTCAAGACCGCTGCTCCATAACCCTATCCGCCTGCTCTGAACAGGCAGACAGACATCGCCGGAATTCAACCCTATCGAGTACGATTGGGTTGATTGACACCCCCTGCTGGCGGCCAATTGTCAGCGAGTCTGCAGGAGCTGCTAGTGCAATGCTGAATACAGAGAGCGTATTGCTCTCCGCATTCAATGAAGTCTGTCGGACCTGATCCGCACTGTCGTATCAGGTCCGACATACCTTTGATAAATATCCCCCTATGTCTTTATCATCAGCAGTTCACTATGCTTCAGTGCTACAATCACATACCACCTAGGTGAGAGAAGAACGAGCTATAAAGGTTTCTTGTGTCTGTGTTTTTTGTGGACTCTTAGACACAGGAGAGCTGTTGGTTAAAAGGATATGTTCTAGTACTGTCCAGCTTATTAACATAGCCACATTCACATAATAAAAGTTTCTGCTGCACAGATACAATTGAACTTTGCATGTCAATTCACCCTCACTATTAGTTATGAGAGAATTAATCATGTTTGGAAATTGCTGAGGACTATAATTTTCATTATATTGGAACCTTTACAATCCTCCTGTTACAACACTACAAATCTATTACATGGACAACACCATTTATTTGAGTTCTACTCTATGACCAATCAGATACCTTGTAAAATAATCATCTACCTACATTTTACTCAGATTATTGCTTTATTGCCTTGCATATCTCTATGTTTCTAAAATATTGTATCTTATGTCCTAAGCTAAGGTTTACTCTGATATTTCATAATGAGGCTTATAGGTTCTATGATGTTCAATCCCCAATGGCGGTAAGGGATCAAGTTAAAGGGATACTAAACCCAATTTTTTTTCTTTCATGATTCAGATAGAGCATGGGATTTTAAGCACCTTTCTAATTTACTCCTATTATAATTTTTTCTTTGTTCTCATGTTATCTTGATTTGAAAAAGCAGTACTGTAAGCTTTAGAGCCAGACTATTTTTTGTTCAGCACATGGGTAGCACTTGCTGATTTGTGGCTAAATGTAGCAAACCAATCAGCAAGCGCTACCGAGGTGCTGAACTAAAAATGGGCCGGCTCCTAACCTTTTATTACTGCTGTTTCAAATCAAGATAACACGAGAACAACGAAAAATTGATAATAGGAGTAAATTAGAAAGTTGCTTAAAATTGCATGCTCTATCTGAATCATGAAAGAAATAATTTGGGGTTAGTGTCCCTTTCATGCAGCAACCCTACCGGAAAATGTATGGCAGGATAGGTACTGTTTATAATCTTTTCTTAGTTTAGATTAGCTGAGTTCTTAGTTTTTTTTTGTTTTTTTTTGTTTTATTTGTTAATTTTAAGTTAGTTTGCTTAAAGTATTATAACCCTTGACACTACTGTTCATATCGTGGTAGTTCTACTGTTAACTCTGTTAGCTGGGACAAACGCATCATACAGAAGTTGAATTTGATGTTTACTTTAGAGCTGCAACAACTAATCGGCATAATCGATAATAATCGATTATGAAAATAGTTGTCAACGAATCTCATAATTGATTAGTTGGTTTGCAATTAGTTGGTCTGTGCACGACACCAGCTGCTTCACTCCGATGAGCTCCTGCACATGGTATTGTGTTTTATGTCCTTAGCCTAAAGGATGTCTGCAGACATTTAACTTTTCACTTTTTCAGGACAGTATAATTTTCTTTAGTTTACAACTACTCCTGTCTTATGTGCAACCCAGAAATAAAATAGGAGTCATAATTTGTATTTATGTTAATTAATGTTTATATTAAATCAGGTGTTTTGGGACTGTGCTTTGCATGATCTAGTGCTGAGCTTGTTATTTACACCTAGCCCTAGATTGATGACATTTCTTATATGAATTTATGTCACTATTGCCGGTTTGCATAATTTTTAGTGGATCGCTTGCTATTGCTGATTATATGTACTCTATAGATAAATGTGTAAGACTGTGTCCTGTTATTGATATATAGGCCTCTAGTTATCAAAGCGTCTAATATGTTGCATTCGCGACGTCAAGTACGCTCGCCACACTTCGGCATACATCGCCATTGCGGACCGTAATACGTTCGCCATAGATATCAAAAAACCCATCAAAAATATGCGCGTCAAGTACGGTGCGAAGAGGAGCAGACTGTTGTTAACTAACAGTCATCGACGTCTCAGTGATTCAAGCTTTTCCCAACTTTATTTATATCTTTAGTAAATTCAATGAACAGAGCACATACCTTGTCAGCAGATTGTATATATATATATATATATATATATATACTAATTTTTTAGTTTTCAATAGAATTTTAAATATAGCAAGTAGCGACATATTCTTATCAAAATGGAGAGTGTTATTTTTTTTTTTTAATGAAATTTCATATATTGGACATATTTTACTATGATATCGTTATATTTTCAACTTCAATATGTGTGTGTGTATATATACAGAGTATATTTATTTAATATCTATCACTATCTGAAGGGGATAGGATACAAAAATTTACACCAGTGGGAGCTAGCTGATCGTTGAGCCTATTATGTATTTCTTTTATCTTTGTATATTAATTCATTACGACAAGTAAGGTCCAACACTGTCCACAAAATATCTAATTTTTAAAGAGAGACACACTTGGAGCCTAATTCATTCAAAGCATTTTTCATTTTGTATTCTATATCTAATGCATTAAATGTTCACCCCCCTCCCCCAGTGTCTACATATTATTTTCTAATTGACATGTTTCTTTTGCAGCATCATATAGATAGATATAGATATCGATAGATATATATGTATCTATCTATATTTATATCTATCTGAAGGGGATAGTAAACAACAAATATCGACACCAGTGGGAGCTAGCTTATCATTGAGCCTATTATGGTTTTTTTTAGTCTTTATATATCAATTAATTGCGACAAGTTAGGTCCCACACTGTGCACAGATTTTCCTTAATTTTTAGAGAGAGACACACTTGGAGCCTAATTCATTCCAGGCATTTTTTATTTTTGCATTTTATATCTAATGCATTAAATGTCCCCCCCCCCCCCCAGTGTCTACATATTATTTTCTAATAAACTTATGTTTCTTTTGCATCATCATATATATAAATAGATAGATAGATATCTATATCTATATATATCTATATATATCTATATATATATCTTTTTATATATATATATATATATATATATTTATATTTATCTCTATCTATTTATATCTATTACTTAATATCTCTCTCTCTGTATGTATGTACATATTTATCCATGTCATTTTCAAATATAATAATAGATGTGTTTATGTATGTATATATATATATATATCAATTTTTAAATTAATATATATTTTTAATTAATAAATGGAACACCAATATCATAGAATATAATTTCAAGCGACAATACAAACCTTGAACTCTTACCAAAGGAACACAAAGCACATTTATGTACTTTCAGAATTATCATTTAACATTCAAGTTCAAATTATTTTCAAAATTACTATTAACCTTTTTAAATAGTTCTTTGGTTATCTTTATTTTAAAAAGAAGGAATCTAGGCTGAGGATCAAGAGAAATTCAATTTAACCACCCTGGAAAAAGCACTATTTCATTGGTGATGTTCAATCAGCAAGGTCAACTCATGTTCGGATTAAAAATGGTCACAATTCATAAATTGAAATGTTTGATGTAAAATACAGATACAAATAGACTGATGAGAATTTGAGAATGTGACTATCTTACAAAGTTGATAGAAATTGTACGCTCTATCTGAAGCATGAACAATAAAATTTGATGTTTAGTTTCACTTTACTCCTCAGATAACCTTTTCGACTTGAAATAGCAATGCATATGTGAAATTCAATTGTATAATGATTCCAATTTAACAAATATCTGCCGGACCTGATCCGACAGTGCGGATCAGGTCCGCCAGACCTTGCTGAATATGCTTTCTCTATCCAGCATTGCACCAGCAGCTCTTGTGAGCTCCTGCTGCAACGCCGCACCCTGCAGACTTGAGGATTATTGTCCACCAGCAGGGAGTGTCAATCAACCAGATCGTACTGTATCGTTTGGAATTGTTGAGATTCCTGTCCGCCTCATAAGATCAGGTGGACAGGGTTATTGAGCAGCAGTCTTTATACCGCTGCTCCCTAACTTGTGTTTCTGTTGATTCCTAATAATTGCCAGAAACACGTCCCCTTAATAAATGTGCGTCAATGCATCTATGTGCTTTCATCAATTGTAGCATATTTATACTGATTTATCTTGTTTTTTTCATGTCACTAGAAATTAATCTTTAAATGAATACAGTGAGACATTAATTACTATAAAATAAACTATTTTAATTACAAATATGTATTTTTTTTTTTTAAAGAAAATCATATATTGTATTACACATCACTGAGGGCCTCCTGCATGTTACGCACAGCCCTAGCAACAGCTCTTAGGGCCTGTGCAAGATCATCAAAGATCGTTTGTAGGAATGGCCCAGTTTGGGTCCCCTGATCTCGATCTAGAAAAAGAACAAAAGAACGTATGTTAGATAAATTATTTATCAATATCGAATTTGGCAAACATTATATTCTTTTCACTTACATTCCACTCTAGGCACCTCCTCCTCATCCTCCCTAATGACCTCCTCCTCCTGTGCCTCCCTAGGCACCTCCTCCTCTTCCTCCCAAGGCACCTCCTCCTCCCTAGCCACCTCCACCGCTGGTGACAAGGGGTTTTGCAAATCATTCCCCGGTACTTGGTCGTCTGTAAGAGATGAAGCATAATAATGAATAAGTATTAGTATGATCAATGACAACTACTAAATTTTACAATTATTTCATTAAAAACTATTTAAAAATTCTGCAAAAATTTTAATTTTTAAATAAATACATAAAATGGAAATGAAAAACAAAACTTTTCCTTTCATCTTTTATAAAGAGATTATAAATGTTTTCAATCATTATAATTTACTTCATTCTCCTATTATATTTCTAAGAAAAGCATATCTAGATATTCTCCGTAGTTGCAGAATCTATAATGATCATAGATGCCTTGATTAAATGTCAAATCCATATGCAATGTGATAACTTCATCAAAGGATAGATATAGAATGAAGTAAATGTATTATAACTCTATTGTCAACTTTTTTAAATATTACAATCTTAATCTAAATTATGAAAGAAAATGTTTGTTTTTAGTGTCCTTTCAACATGGATCCAAAATAATATTTAAAATATAACAAATTGTAAAGTTAAATAATTCAAACATAGTATGATAATTGGCAAAATACCTTGGATATCAGGGACTTCATCTTCTGTCCCTGAATCCTCATGAGGAGCGGTTATGAAACGAAGAGGCAACGGTGGTGAGGAGCGGTTGCTCCTCGGCGTAGCCATTGATACCGGCCTCATATATCTCGGTACTTGAGTACGCCTTCGATCTGTGAAAATATAAAGTTGTATGTACACATTAGATACAGGTTATATATTATTGTTGAGTTATGTATCTTCAGCATCAATTCATGTAATGTCCCAAAAAAACCAACAAATTTTTGAGAGAGAGAGAGAGAGAAAGACAGAAAGAGAGAGAGAGAGAGTGAGAGAGAGAGAGAGAGAAAGAGAGAGAGCAATATCTATCTCTCTCTATCTCTCTCTGTCTCTCTCTCTATCTCTCGTTCTCTGTCTCTCTCTCTGTCTCTCTGTCTCTCTGTCTCTGTCTCTCTGTCTCTGTCTCTCTGTCTCTCTCTCTGTCTCTCTCTCTCTGTCTCTCTGTCTCTCTGTCTCTCTCTCTGTGTCTCTCTCTTTGTGTCTCTCTCTCTGTGTCTCTCTCTGTGTCTCTCTCTGTCTCTCTCTCTGTCTCTCTCTCTGTCTCTCTCTCTCTCTCTCTGTCTCTCTCTCTGTCTCTCTCTCTGTCTTTCTCTCTGTCTCTGTCTCTCTCTCTGTCTCTCTCTCTATAGAGATAGATATAGATATAGAGATATACATATACATATACATAAACATATACATATATATATATAGAGAAATAGCATAAAGACAGGACCTGGTGATGATCCCTGCGGTCCCACGCCAAGAAAGCCAGCACACGAGATTTAGCAACACACCTTTTAATGCCAACAATGCATAACGTTTCAGCTCCCACTGGAGCTTTGATCACATGCAGTAGTTCATAGGAATAAATCAGGCATATTACAACATGCATAAGAAAACCCTTTAATACCCCCACCCACCAATCAGAGGAAACACAAAAAACCGCCAAGTACAAAATTAATTAGTACAGCTGTGCGTATAGCGTATCAAACCTGGACCGCAAGCCTAAGTGCGTGTCCATAGCAACCCCACATTGTGTACAATGCTACTGCGCATGCGCGCTTGACGGAGTAACGTGCGCGTACGCAGTGACGACATCGCGTCAGAACTGGTTGTCCTGGTAACCCCAAACAACATATGCAAGAGCAACGGAGCACCATAGCGCTAAAGATAAATAGTGTATAAATGTCAAAGCATTAATGTATGGGTACCAGGGCAACACAGCGCATTGAACATATCAACAAGCTAAAGGGCTCATATTAATCCGTGTCATAAAAGTATGTTAATTAACGTATGCCTAGTAAGTGACATAAACGGATCAAAAATAATTATAGGTTGCACAGGCAATAAATTGTACCTGATTGGACAGTGAAACTAACTATTTATATCTAATTTAAAACCACATTATTCTACTAATTGCTAGCCACACATATGGTTAGGATTAACAGATCTATTACCCACAAGGGTTACATCAAGCCCCTGATATATTCCAATTAAGGCTTATATTTAGATCATGTTATAACAACAAAAACACCTAGTGACCGGCAACAGAGAAAATAAAATATATACACAAAATTTTTCAGCGTGTGTCAAGGGTATGGTAAAAACATCCATAGTAAGATGAGAAGAGACCCACTGTCATTTATAGAAGCAACTGTAGTCAATGGACATGTTTAAGCCACGAGGTGCTATAGTGTCAAGTCGGTAGATCCACTGTGATTCCATTTTTAATAGAGCTGTTGCTCGATCTCCCCCACGTCTATTTTTCGGTACGTGGTCAATTAGAATGGTCCTCAATGAAGAGATAGAATGTCCAGCTTGTGCGCAGTGGCGTGCAACTGGTTGGTCAGAGGTGCCTTTCTCCAAAGCCAATCGAATAGCTGTCTTATGGTTGGCCAACCTCTCTCTAAACGATGTAATTGTTTTGCCCACATAGTACAGAGAACATGGGCAAATCATCACATAGATCACATGATCTGAAGTGCATGTCAGCCGATGCCGTATCTGAAATGTTTGATTCGTGTGTGGGTGATGAAACTTATTTCCAATGATCATACCATTACAAGTGATGCAATTTCCATATCTGTAACATCCCTTCTTCTTAGGGGGTAACCAAGTTTGACTTTGGTAACTTGTAATGGGATCGGTCTTCATCAGTATATCACGAAGATTACGTGCCCTCTTATACACCAATCTTGGCGGCGGTGTTTCTACAAACGGTAATGTGGTGTCAGTTGACACAATCGGCCAGTGCTGCTTGATGATGTCTTGTACTTTGCGTGAAGCTGGAGTATATGTGGTGATGAAGTTCATCCGTTGTTCGACCGGCTTGAGTGGTTTTGTTAGCAATGATTGTTGGCTGAGTGCTATTGCTTTTTCACCTTGTTCTTTAATCAGCGATTCAGGATAGCCTCTGTTGATAAATTTCTGTACCATTGCTTCTAGTTGAGTCTTCTTGTGGGTCTCTTCGGTGTTATTGCGTACGACACGCAGGAGTTGAGATGAGCTGACCCCCTTTTTTTTAAAAGATGGATGAAAGCTGTTATAATGAAGGATTGAATTTTTGTCTGTAGGTTTATTATATAGTGTTGTAAAGAGTCTAAGGCCAGATGATGTGTCCTTCTTATAAATCTCAAGGTCCAAGAAATGTATACAATCATCATTACAGTCCATCTTGAACCGTACAGTAGAATCAAGACTATTAAGATTATCGAACCAAGAGGTTAAAGACTCTTTATCACCCCTCCATATCATGAAAACATCATCAATGTAGCGCTTGAAGAACCTGATGGAGCCCTGCCCAGCCAAAAAAATATATTCCTGTTCATACATCGACATATAAATATTTGCATATGATGGGGCCATATTAGACCCCATAGCCGTTCCAAGTATTTGCAAATAAAATGTGTTCTCAAATCGGAAATAATTTTTGGCTAAACAGAGCTCCAACAGCTCCAACAAGAACTCCACAGGTGGGCCACAGTAATAAGGGTTACCGGGTTAACCCACCAGGTCGTCCAATAGTATCAGCGAGGGGCTCACTTTTTCAGCCTCTCGCCGAATACATTGATCACTTCCTGCAACCTGTTGTGCAATCAACTGGATCTTACTTGAGGGATTCTTCTGAACTCATACATCTTCTATCTCAGATGAATGACATACGGTTGATGACCTTTTAGTCACATTGGATGTTGTTAATCTATATACCATTATCCCACATGCACATGGGATTGAGATGGTCAGGAGAATCCTATCCGGTAACCCTTATTACTGTGGCCCACCTGTGGAGTTCTTGTTGGAGGTGTTGGAGCTCTGTTTAGCCAAAAATTATTTCCGATTTGAGAACACATTTTATTTGCAAATACTTGGAACGGCTATGGGGTCTAATATTGCCCCATCATATGCAAATATTTATATGTCGATGTATGAACAGGAATATTTTTTTTTGGCTGGGCAGGGCTCCATCAGGTTCTTCAAGCGCTACATTGATGATGTTTTCATGATATGGAGGGGTGATAAAGAGTCTTTAACCTCTTGGTTCGATAATCTTAATAGTCTTGATTCTACTGTACGGTTCAAGATGGACTGTAATGATGATTGTATACATTTCTTGGACCTTGAGATTTATAAGAAGGACACATCATCTGGCCTTAGACTCTTTACAACACTAAATAATAAACCTACAGACAAAAATTCAATCCTTCATTATAACAGCTTTCATCCATCTTTTCAAAAAAAGGGGGTCAGCTCATCTCAACTCCTGCGTGTCGTACGCAATAACACAGAAGAGACCCACAAGAAGACTCAACTAGAAGCAATGGTACAGAAATTTATCAACAGAGGCTATCCTGAATCGCTGATTAAAGAACAAGGTGAAAAAGCAATAGCACTCAGCCAACAATCATTGCTAACAAAACCACTCAAGCCGGTCGAACAACGGATGAACTTCATCACCACATATACTCCAGCTTCACGCAAAGTACAAGACATCATCAAGCAGCACTGGCCGATTGTGTCAACTGACACCACATTACCGTTTGTAGAAACACCGCCGCCAAGATTGGTGTATATGAGGGCACGTAATCTTCGTGATATACTGATGAAGACCGATTCCATTACAAGTTACCAAAGTCAAACTTGGTTACCCCCTAAGAAGAAGGGATGTTACAGATGTGGAAATTGCATCACTTGTAATGGTATGATCATTGGAAATAAGTTTCATCACCCACACACGAATCAAACATTTCAGATACGGCATCGGCTGACATGCACTTCAGATCATGTGATCTATGTGATCATTTGCCCATGTTCTCTGTACTATGTGGGCAAAACAATTACATAGTTTAGAGAGAGATTGGCCAACCATAAGACAGCTATTCGATTGGCTTTGGAGAAAGGCACCTCTGACCAACCAGTTGCACGCCACTGCGCACAAGCTGGACATTCTATCTCTTCATTGAGGACCATTCTAATTGACCACGTACCGAAAAATAGACGTGGGGGAGATCGAGCAACAGCTCTATTAAAAATGGAATCACGGTGGATCTACCGACTTGACACTATAGCACCTCGTGGCTTAAACATGTCCATTGACTACAGTTGCTTCTATAAATGACAGTGGGTCTCTTCTCATCTTACTATGGATGTTTTTACCATACCCTTGACACACGCTGCAAAATTTTGTGTATATATTTTATTTTCTCTGTTGCCGGTTACTAGGTGTTTTTGTTGTTATAACATGATCTAAATATAAGCCTTAATTGGAAAATATCAGGGGCTTGATGTAACCCTTGTGGGTAATAGATCTGTTAATCCTAACCATATGTGTGGCTGGCAATTAGTAGAATAATGTGGTTTTAAATTAGATATAAATAGTTAGTTTCACTGTACAATCAGGTACAATTTATTGCCTGTGCAACCTATAATTATTTTTGATCCGTTTATGTCACTTACTAGGCATACGTTAATTAACATACTTTTATGACACGGATTAATATGAGCCCTTTAGCTTGTTGATATGTTCAATGCGCTGTGTTGCCCTGGTACCCATACATTAATGCTTTGACATTTATACACTATTTATATTTAGCGCTATGGTGCTCCGTTGCTCTTGCATATGTTGTTTGGGGTTACCAGGACAACCAGTTCTGACGCGATGTCGTCACTGCGTACGCGCACGTTACTTCGTCAAGCGCGCATGCGCAGTAGCATTGTACACAATGTGGGGTTGCTATGGACACGCACTTAGGCTTGCGGTCCAGGTTTGATACGCTATACGCACAGCTGTACTAATTAATTTTGTACTTGGCGGTTTTTTGTGTTTCCTCTGATTGGTGGGTGGGGGTATTAAAGGGTTTTCTTATGCATGTTGTAATATGCCTGATTTATTCCTATGAACTACTGCATGTGATCAAAGCTCCAGTGGGAGCTGAAACGTTATGCATTGTTGGCATTAAAAGGTGTGTTGCTAAATCTCGTGTGCTGGCTTTCTTGGCGTGGGACCGCAGGGATCATCACCAGGTCCTGTCTTTATGCTATTTCTCTACATTCATCTTTTGGGCCGTGCATTTGAGTGGTTTTTACATTGGTGAGTGCTGATCTTGTCTGTAAATATATATATATATATATATATATATTTTCAATATATGATTAAACTTTAATGTATCATTGTTAATAACCATGATGGAGCATGAATTTTTGATTAAAATAAAACATATCTCTTTTTCTCTCTTTAAATAAGTCTCAATAAAATAAATTATGTTGATAATCTAAGCGTGAAATAAATTGTATTGCATTGATCCTCTACAGTAATTATGGGTTGTTGAATGATAATTTTTTGAATTTGAGTAAGTGAAATACATAGAAATAACAAAAAGAAACGGCCTGCTTAAAATAAATTATATTCTTAAAGAAATGTAAGGTATTCATGTAACACAGTAAAATAAAAATGATTAATTAATAAATTAATGAACAATTAATTTAATTGTTCATTAATTGCGTCATTTAAGTATCCATCTATACATTATTAATTTCTAAGTACAATACACAATATACTTACATATACGAACCAGCGCTCTTAATGCTGCATAGCGCTCCTGCTCCCACTGCCTAAGGTCCGAAAACCTTCGCAGGCAGCTGCGACGTGTCCGGGTGATCCCTGACACCCTCCTCATTCTCCGCATTATCTCATAAATGATGCGGTCTCTATCCTCGTGTTGGATCCCCCGGACACCGCCTATGCGACGGGGAAAGTAACGGTTCATTCTGTATACAAGGATCAATAATTCACTCTGGGTGAAAGGTGTAGACATTATTATTATAAATCTCTCTTTCTCAAAAACCAAAAAATTTTCTGACATTTTTTGAAAGTGCGACATACATATAGCAATTATAGAGAAATATGATTGGTTGTTGCAAGTGTACATAAAAATATCAATATTTGGTTGCCGGATTATATGTAGCACGTGTTCCTGACGATTAATATGCAATTTACATTTTCAAATGATATAATACATGCACCACTAATTACTTGACTGTCAATAAAATGAAATTTAAATGTAAAAAACATAAAATAACAAAATTTGAACATAGGATTGTCTGGATTCATACGTCCTTAAAGTATTATCAAATATTAAAATATACTATCCCTTTGTTTCCTGTCAATAGCACCATCATAATCTTTTTTTGAAATGTTATTTTTGTATATTGCTGTCGCACTTAAAAAAACAGGCCGAATTGTTAATTTTAGTGTTTGTGATGAATAGAGATTTCCCCAACTTTTAAAAAAACATCTATGGCGCTGTATAAATTAGTTTGCGAAAGTGAATCCTTCATGCTTGTCTATAGGATGTCATACTTGTCTACTAGTATAAAAAAAGTTTGACACCCTGTATTGAAGGATTGAACATTCATCCCAAACACAAAAAATAACAATTCTGCCTGAGTGAATGGTGACGACATTTTTAACTACCAAAAAATATATATTTTATTAGTGCGACAGCGATATACAAAACTTAGACAAATTTGATTGGTTCTTGAGTGTAAATAAACATAATATTCGGTTGGCTGATTGCATGTCTCACATGTTCATCATTACTGGTTCTTGAAAGTGTAACTAAAAATATTCGGTTGCCTGTTTAGATGTTTCACGGGTTCATAACTATTACTGTGTAATTCCTTAACATAAAAAAACATGCGACATTATTGAATCAACGTAAAACAAATTATTTTACTTACGGTTTATTCAAATATAAAATTGTGATCGATTGCCTGTATTCATGCGGCTTCAAAGTATCAGCAAATATTTAAAGAAGAGATCCCTCTCCTGTCGGATAATAGACCTCAAATAATGTAAAATAAGCTGACCCCTTTTATAGACAACTATGACACACTATAGACAAGTATGACGGATTCACCGTCATCAAATAATTTATACTGCACCATAGATATCATAGAACCAAGCTTATAGATGATGATTGCTACATGCATACATGTATAGATAGGTATACTTATATACTGATTGTGATTGGCTCACCAATGTGTTAAGTGAACAAACAATAGTGCATTGTTTCTACTTCAAAAAAAGATAGAGTAAATAAATACAATGTAATAGATATTGATATGTTATTGCAAGTTTAATTGTGTATTAAATATCTTAAAGGGATAGTATAGTTAACATTAACATTTAATTGTTCAGATAGAACATACAATGAAAGGGACATGAAACACACTTTTCATTAGTTAAAACAAAAGGCATTTTTCACATCTTTCAATTTTTCACATCTTTCAATTTTAATTCTATTATCTAATTTGTTTTATTCTCTTGATATGGTTTTTTTAAAACCATATCTAGATATGCTCACTATCTGCTGATTGGTTGCTGCACATAGAAGCAGTGTGTGATTGGCTCACCCATGTGCATTGCTTTTTCTTTTAACAAGAATATCTTATAACAAAGAAAAATAAATAATTAAAGTAAATTGGAATGGTGTTTAAATTTGTATGTTCTATCTGAATAATGAAAGAACGATTTAGTGTTTAATGAACATTTAAGCGTCACATTTGCTCCTATCATCCATTTTTTATTATTATCTTATTATCTTTATTGGCAAATCATGAATGTAAGCTTAAAAGACAGGCCATTTGGGATTCAGCACCTGGGTACCGCTTTTTGATTGTTGTCTATATGTAAACATTCAATCAACAAACGGTCTACATTTTATGGAAAAAGAATGTGCCTGCTTGTAATATTACTTTATATTGATTTTCAAGGAAACATAAGAAGAAAAATAATAAGAATTGATAATAGGATTAACTAATAATCTTGCTTAATATGTCATGATCTATCTGAATCATGTAAGTTTAGTTCTTACTAGACTATCACTTTAATGATGATTAAATATATTTGAATTTACAGCTTTTTGCAACTTAAAATGAATGAAAGGTTTGAATAATCACCTGTGTATTTCATGACCATTCTTTGAGGCCTATTTAACTAATGTCTGTCAGACATGATCCGACAGTGCCGTTCTGGTCTGACAGACATAGATGAATGTGGAGAGCAATACATTTGCAGAGCTCAGAGCAGGTGGACAGGGTTATGGAGCAGTGGTCTTTAGACCGTTGCTTCATAACTGTTGTTTGCCAAGAGTCTGAATACTCCCAATAAACACGGCCCTTAAAGCTACATACGGAGCTTGATAAATGGACCTCTTCTCTCTCTCATGTATTAACTGACAAATGGAGTTGGAGATACCAAGTTTATTGTGAGAATACAGGCTTTAAAGAAAATGCAGTTATAAGCAGACGTATAAAGAATGCTGCTCCATACCCTTGACGCTATTCACCACAATTGAGTTTGATCTTCTTTATTGAACAACACAGTGCTGACGGACCATTGTCCGTGACTCTGAAGGGGGCATTCTCTATATTCAGTGAGTTATTGCAGACATGATCTGCACTGTTGGATCATGTCCAACAGAACGAAGATAAATAGGCCTAGAATATATTCTCTGTGCAACATCATTGTCAATACTCAAGCTTATCACACCATTAGTGGTGCTTGTAATCATGTCATTGATTAATAAACAGACTAAACAGATTTTGATATTGTTGAATTTATAAAATTGATGTGTTAAAAATGATGTTGTACGGTGAATAATTTAATAAAATGTTGAATATGATATATTTTTGATACTAAGCCCCTTTAAAATTACAAATGAATATCCACATTTGTATTTATTTTATACATTTAAGATAACATAGCATATACAAATCATTAATGTTAAAATACAGTGTCTTACAAATTTGATCGTGTTATGATTGATTTAAGATATATGTTTAATATCATATGCATTTAATACTTCCAAATACATTAAGTTAACTAACAATATATATTTCATTTTTCATTTCTTTAGATGTCGAACGTGCATTGCAGACTTTGGAGGAGATCGACTGTTGTCTTCGTGGGCTGAGAGATTTGACAGAGGAGTCGTCCCTGGGAGAGACCCAATTTCCAGAATCACAAGATCAGGGAATCTCCCAGGGAACATCAGAAATAGATTCTCTCAGCCTTTCTGCCCCTCTTGACCCCAAACAAACAGCTACTTTGGACCCTGGTGCCCCTCATGCCCCTGTTGGTCATTCCCCATCAGCTCATGGCTGTGCTGATCCTGGCCACCGACTGCCTCGCATCACTGATGAGGAGGCAGTCATGGAAATGTTAAATCTGGCCAGGCAGTACCGGGCAGAATACTGTGAGTTGTGTGGGGCATTAAGGTTATCTGTTGAGCAACAGGGGCAGGTATTAGAGAGGGTCATTACAGTAGATAGGGACAGAGTAGATATAGATAGGGAAAGGTTGAGAGTAGATACAGCTAGAATAGATTTAGAGAGGGAAAGATGTGCATATGACCGACGTAGGGACAGTGCAAGATTAGAGTTAGAGAGGGATAAATTAAATTATGAAATGCAGAGGGATAGTGATAGGTTAAACTTTGATAGGGAAAGATTAGCATTCGATAGGGCCAGAGCAGCTGAAGAGCAGCTAGAACGGCAGCATCGGGAGAGGGTGGACGAAGACAACAGGGTTTCAAATCGTTACCTGATTTTAAACTTTGGGAGAAGGGGAACAAGGGAGAGATCACCCCCCCCCTCGCTCCCTCACCCAAAAGAAAAAAAGATTAGGGTGTTTTAATTTGCTCATTTTATTAGGGTTTTTAATATTATTTTTATTATGTATGTGTTTATGTTTTTATGATTTTTAATTAAAAAATATGACTCAAATTTTTTTAAAAATGTCTTGATTTTTTTTTCTAAATTTAAAAATATGGCTAAAATATTTTTAATTTTTTAAAAAAATGTCTTGATGTTTTTATGATTTTTAATTTTAAAATATGTATAGAATACTTTTAAATTATTTAAAAAATGTCGATGTTTTTACAATTTTTAATTTAAAAATATTAATAAAATATTTTTTAAATTATTAAATGTGTTTATGTTTTTATGATTTTTAATTTAAAAATATGAATACAATATTTTTAAATTATTAATCTTTTTTTTTTTTTTTAAGAAAAATATTTAATTATTTTGAATAAATGTCTGGATGTTTTTATGATTTTTAATTTTAAAATATGAATTAAATATTTTTAAATTAATAATCTTTTTTTTAATAAAAATATATTTAAACATTATTAATAAATGTGTTTGTTATTACTTGATTCACACGTTACAAATGACTGATGTTCTAATTGAATGCAGGAGTAATATATTATCTACTCTTATTATTAAATGTTAAATTTAATAAACATACTAACATTTAATTTTTTATAAGAATTTTTATATTGAGCTTTTGGATAAACAACTCAATTATAATAAAGTTTACTTGAATCAATATTTCTATTTTAAATATTCATTGTTAACATGTGATATTCACATTTTTTTAAATTTTTGGTAATTGTCTTGATATCTTTATTTTAAAAATAAAGTCCATACCCTTGGACAGAACTTATTTATTGGTGGATGAATGTATACACCAATCAACAAGAACAACCAAGGTAGTTCAACAAAATGGGCTGGCATCTAAAGTTACAAAAATGTATTTTTAAAAAAATATATCCCAACTTTGACACTATTTCATTCACATTGACACTAGACTCTTGATTTTAGCTTTGTTTTTGGGTCCTCAATGTCTGGTTGAGATTTCTGGCCCCCCAAGTGAGCCTGTTTGATTAGAGGACATAGCGATCTAACACTCTTAAAAAAATGAGGTAACCAGAATACTATATCCTGTCGATTTGACGAGTGTTAATGTTTCTATGTGATGTATTGTACTTGCTAGATATGTGTTTTCCCTACAGGATGTGAATAGTTTGTATCTTTTCCGATATGACTGTATTGTAATATCTACTTTTACCTCAATAAAAAAATACTTTATAAAAAAAAATATATACAAAGATATTTATTTTTTTCTAATAGGAATAATTACAAAGTTGATTACAATTGTATGCTCTATATGAATAACACATAGAAAATCATTAAGTTCAGTGTCTCTTTATTATTTATAACATTAAAATAAATATATTTAGAGAGAGAGATAGATTTTGAGAAAGAGAGATATTGAAAGAGAGAGAGAGAGAGAGGGATTGTGTGTGAGAGAAAGAGAGAGAGAGAGGGATTCTGTGAGAGAGAGAGAGAGAGAGAGAGAGAGAGAGAGAGAGAGAGAAAGAGGGGGGATTGTGAGAGAGAGAAGGGGATTGTGAGAGAGAGAGAGAGAGAGAGAGAGGGATTGTGTGAGAGAGAGAGAGAGAGAGAGAGAGAGAGAAAGAGGGGGGATTGTGAGAGAGAGAAGGGGATTGTGAGAGAAAGAGAGGAAGAGAGAGGGGGGATTGTGTGTGCGAGAGAGAGATGGATTGAGAGAGAGAGAGGGATTGTGAGAGAGAGAGAGAGAGAGAGGGGGGGGATTGTGAGAGAGAGAAGGGGATTGTGTGAGAGAGAGAGAGAGAGAGAGAGAGAGAGAGAGAGAGAGGGATTGTGAGAGAGAGAGAGTTTGAGAGAGAGAGAGAGAGAGAGAGAGGGATTGTGAGAGAGAGAGAGAGAGAGAGAGGGGGGGGATTGTGTGAGAGAGAAGGGGATTGTGTGAGAGAGAGAGAGAGAGAGAGAGAGAGAGAGAGGGATTGTGAGAGAGAGAGAGAGAGAGAGAGAGAGAGAGGGATTGTGAGAGAGAGAGAGAGAGAGAGAGAGAGTTTGAGAGAAAGAGAGATTGAGAGAGAAATCTGTGATTATAGATAGAGACAGACAGTGCGAGAAACACATGTATACATTTATAAAACTGTAGTGCATTGCTGCTAGGTCCATTAATGTTAAAAATAATTTGTATCTTCAATTTTATATTATTCTAATGTGACCGTGAAATGAAATAAAAACATTTTTTAATTAATTTTTTTAAAATTAATATAGATAACATTGAGCTCATGCACGTTAAAGGGACAATGAATCAATTAATTTTTCGAATTTTTTATGCAGATAGAGCATGACATTTTAAGCAACTTTTTAATTTACTCCTATTCTCCGATGTTCTTCATTATCTTGTTATATTGTAAATGCAAGAATGTAATTATTGATTCTGGGACATTTATGGTGATAAACTTGTTTATTCTAAAATGCAAGTATGCCTAAATAAATGAAATAAAAGGTCATTTTTAAAAAAGAAAGATTGAATCTTAACACATATTAATAAATATTTCTTGTTATAGCCTTACAAATAACAACAGAGTCAAGTGTAGATCTCAATAATTTTTATTTAATGAGATTTTATTAAACATGTGTCTCATCAACTTTACATTAAACAATTGTAACATTTGCCCAAATGAACCATTTTCAATCAATGACTTTACAATGATATACAATATCATTCATTGAAATGACAATATTTGCTCAACAGTAATCCAAAATATAGCAGCTTTTGGATTACAAATAATAATGTAAAGTAAAGAAAAACACAAATAAAAACTGTATGTTGCACAATCAAGCTTCTTGCCCAAAAACCGCCTGGATATAGACTGATCGAGCTTGGACACCCAGAGCATCGTGCTCCAGGTCTGGGTCGATGAATTGACCATACTCATTGTCCAAGCCCTCCATATCTATATCCGGGATTTTTAGGGCAATATTGTGAAACATACAGCAAACCATAAAAATTAAGGAGACTTTGGAGGGGGCGTACTGAAGAACACCACCAGAGATGTCCAAGCAGCGGAAACGGCTCTTCAGCACGCCAAAGGTGCGCTCAATAACAGATCTTGTTGCAGTGTGTGCATGGTTGTAGCGCACCTCTTCCACTCCGTTGGGGTTTTGGACGGGTGTGAACAGCCACGGAAGACACGGATGCCCAGAATCACCTGCACAAACAAAATAGATCATTGACATTAGCAATCAGAATGAATAAAATATTTCATATACATATGGTTAGATTTATGTAAGAGATATTTACCTATCAGGATTCCCTCTGGCATTTGGCCCTCCTGGAACCGATGGTAGATGGTAGAATTCCGGAGGATGAAGGAATCGTGATTGCAGCCAGGGAGTCCAGATCGAACACTCATCACCCTCAACCTGGCATCACAGATGACCTGGATATTCAGCGAGTGATTGAATTTGCTATCCCGGTAGGGCTCCTCTTGATCACTGGGAGGCTGCACTAAGATGTGTGTGCAGTCGATGGCCCCTAATACCCTTGGCAATCCAGCTCGATGGTAGAACTGGAGCTTGACAGCATGCCACTCCTCCGGTGTGTTTGGGAAGTAGACATGATGGACTAGGCGGCGGTGCAAAGCATCCAGGACAACCTTCAGATAACGTGAGAAGGTTGTCTGGCTCATACCAACGCCTAGACCTGTCACAGCCTGGAATGACCCAGTTGCCAAGAAATAGAGGACCGCAAGCAGCTTTACCATCCCAGGGATTGCCCTCATTCTTCTAGTGAGTGGCTCGAGAGAGTCCGCGATCTTGACATAGAGCCTCTCAATAGAGGCCCTACCAGTCGAAATCGACGGATCACCTCTCGGTCACTGAGGGCATGGAGCCCAATCCTTGGGTAAAAAACCCTTGGCACTCACCGGCGTCTTCCGTGTTGTATTGCAGCCATCAACACCCGTCTTGCCCTTTGTCTCCTTAATAAAAGAACAAAATTAACAACATTGAGGATGTCCATCCTCAAAGAAAGAACCAAACAATAATAATGAAAAGCAGTGATTGAACAGCCCCTTTTATAATGCCTAGTTTCACAGATGTGAACGTTTTCATTAATTGACTAAATTGGTGCAGCAATCATTACCTAACACATGACTTGCACATTTTGATAACTATCGCGTCATATTACGCGCAATTAAAGTGACTAATTGATCAAATACTAAATACTAGTGACGTATTTGTCTTTTTTATCGCGTCATTTGATGAGCACAATACGATGTTCATAAAAATATCTTATTAAGCCATTTAGGTGTGTTTATCACCTGTAAGAAATGCAGGTGTCTGTGCAATTATCAAAATTAGTTAGTAAAAACACATGAGTATTTTGCTCTAGTTTCAATGTTATTTCATATTTTTCTGTTTGGATGGCAGCATTATGAAGGTGAAAAAGGTCAGTGATTACTGTGTTTTTAAGATTAAATATTAGTGTATTAACTTTTGCAATCCTAAGTAACAAAAAGAATGCAGTATCGAACATTATGATGTGAAATATTTTGATATCCTTGATGTGATTCCTAATAACATTTACAAATCAATTAAATGTATTTTGAAAGTGCAAAGGTAAACAGTGACATAAAGCCAAGTTAAATTTATATTTGCATTTTAGCTACAAAAAGGGATCCTAGTAACTGACTGAAAACCGTGACTATTATACGTTATCCTAGTGATTTACCTTTTAAGCCTCCACAATGCTGCCATCCAAACAAAATCAGAGTTCATGTCATGCCTATGTAAATATGCATGTGTTTTTGAGAATTAATTGATAGCCTAATTAGTATTGTGCATAATTAAATAATAGCATAATTTGTATTGTGTATAATTAATTGATAGCATAATTGCTTTGCATTGTTTTCATTCTTTTCCTATCCTTTGTGTAAATGTGTTTTTCTTTTTCAAAATTGTAACATTTGCTGTGCAGTGTTTTCATTCTTTTCCTATCCTTTGTGTGAATGTGTTTTTCTTTTTCAAAATTGTAACATTTGCTGTGAAGTGTTTTCATTCTTTTCCTATCCTTTGTGTGAATGTGTTTTTCTTTTTCAAAATTGTAACATTTGCTATGAAGTGTTTTCATTCTTTTCCTATCCTTTGTGTGAATGTGTTTTTCTTTTTCAAAATTGTAACATTTGCTGTGAAGTGTTTTCATTCTTTTCCTATCCTTTGTGTCAATGTGTTTTTCTTTTTCAAAATTGTAACATTTGCTGTGAAGTGTTTTCATTCTTTTCCTATCCTTTGTGTCAATGTGTTTTTCTTTTTCAAAATTGTAACATTTGCTGTGCAGTGTTTTCATTCTTTTCCTATCCTTTGTGTCAATGTGTTTTTCTTTTTCAAAATTGTAACAATTGCTGTGCATTGTTTTCATTCTTTTCCTATCCTTTGTGTGAATGTGTTTTTCTTTTTCAAAATTATAACATTTGCTGTGCATTGTTTTCATTCTTTTCCTATCCTTTGTGTCAATGTGTTTTTCTTTTTCAAAATTGTAACATTTGCTGTGCAGTGTTTTCATTCTTTTCCTATCCTTTGTGTCAATATGTTTTTCTTTTTTCAAAATTGTAACAATTGCTGTGCATTGTTTTCATTCTTTTCCTATCCTTTGTGTGAATGTGTTTTTCTTTTTCAAAATTGTAACATTTGCTGTGAAGTGTTTTCATTCTTTTCCTATCCTTTGTGTGAATGTGTTTTTCTTTTTCAAAATTGTAACAATTGCTGTGCAGTGTTTTCATTCTTTTCCTATCCTTTGTGTGAATGTGTTTTTCTTTTTCAAAATTGTAACAATTGCTGTGCATTGTTTTCATTCTTTTCCTATCCTTTGTGTAAATGTGTTTTGCATTTTCCAAAACTGTAACAATTGCTACATGCATACATATTTAATGCTTTCCATTGAGTTTTATTAGGTGACATGATCGACTCGAGCAGCACCGAATATAGTAGTTACCCGATTTCCATTGACTACTATAGGATCCGCGACCTCTGAGGCGGCGGATTGAAAACTAGGTATGCTGCGTCGGATAAGACGCGAGCGTAAGTGGTCATTTTTTGATAACTTTCAGAAAGCTTCTAATTGTGTCGAAGAGCAGGGCGAAAGCACTGAATTCCGCAAGTTTTCCAGAGGTTTTCGACTTGCACCGATCGGCGTCGAATTGAGAGCGCCGATTCGCATGTTACGTCACAAAATTCAACTTCTTCTGATTTAGACACTTTGATAACTGAGGCGATGCAATCTCGCGACGTGTACGACGCGGATTTCTGGCGGATTCAAAGTAGACGCTTTGATAACTAGAGGCCATAGTCTTTAGCCCTTTTGCCTTTCTTTATATTTTTAATTAATTGGAATATGTACCAAATTCAACCTATGTAAGTATATATCTGCTATTTTAAGAGTGGACTAGATATTTTTTCCCCTAACCTTATAGCTGGTTGTTTACCATTGCATATAGATATTTTTATGTCAGAATGAAGACCAGGCTTACTTTGTTAAGAGGCCCCTTGCATTGGTGAGAGCTAACAAAGATAAATAGCCCACCTTGGTGAAATTGGCAAAACCCTACTTACGCAACTCAGGCACCTCAACACCATCTGAGCGCCTCTTCTCTGCTGCAGGCAAAATAGCTTGCAAAAAGAGAGACCGTCTCAGCCACTGAAAGAGTGTATAACAGAATGTTATAAACAGTTTTAGTCTCTACCTATTACGAGTTCTACCTCTTTTCAAACAGTTTTTGGTTTTGTTTTGCTTAATTATAAAAATTTGTTCTGCTGCTTAAAAAATTGGACCAACAGTTGTGTTAATGTTAAGTTTTAGTCTGAAGTTTATATTTATAACACTCAGTATATGGATTTTATTTCAAATATAGGAAAAAATTATTTATTTACTTTTTATCCGATTAGTCGATTAATCGAAAAAATAATCGGCCGATTAATCGATTATGAAAATAATCGTTAGTTGCAGCCCTAGTTTACTTTCTATGTAATCCTCCATTATCTCTTTAGATAAAAATAACTTTACTAAATCCCCTTTAGAACTCTTGAAGAACTACCCTTTTCAATCCCTATATTTTATGAAAATCTGACTACAGATTGCAGGCGAAGTTTATATACCCTCTGTCATAATCTAAGAAGAATGGAAATAGCATATTCATTTCAATGGGCTCTTTTATTCCATAGCTTTTATCAATTAATTAATAATGGTCATCATCATTAAGAGAATTACTATCATACTTTGTTGATGTAAGGGTTTCCTAAAATCAATTTTTTGTTTTATATTAGGTTGAGTTTAGTTAAGTTATGGTAGTTTTTAAAAAAATTAGCATTGTGGTACAGGTATATATATATCTGTGAACATTTTCAACCCGTTGAAAACTCTAACATTCATAGCGGCAACTAAGCCTGGCTTTCTCATATATATACAAATATATGTCTCCTCTTTTTATTGATTTGACATTTTTTCTCGAATGGTTACCCCTTAACGCACCTTGCGAGGTGTGAGGATGATATACTATGTATGTGAGTGTACCCTTTGCTGGGTATAAATTTAAAAAAAAAAAAATGTATGTTCTATCTGAACAATGAAAGAAAAAAATTGTGTTTTATGTCTCTTTAAATTAAATTTAATCCAAACCTACTTGCATGAGGACAATTCAGCAACTTTTCACATTCATTTTTTTATTTTTTTTCCAGACCTGACACATTACAGATTTCTGGCAGCATATTTTGCTTATTTGCATGTTTACAGGGACATGCAACCTCACATTTTTCTTTTGTGATTCAGACAGATCATACAATTAAGAAGAAAAAAAAAATTGAATTTGTTCTAATTGTATTCTTTGTTAAAGACGTATCTAGATAGGTAACGTGCACATTTCTGAAGCAGTATATGACAGGAAACACTGCTGCCACCTGTAGTTCTTGCAAATGTATAACATAGTCATAAAGCTACTGCCATATACTGTGCCAGCCACGTGCATGCTCCTACACCTTCCTACCTGCTAATAAAGTATACCAAAAGAACAAAATAAATTTGATAGAAATAAATTAGATTTTTTATTTTTTTTGCAATCTGAATCATAAAATAAATTTCTTGGGTTTCATGTCCCTTAAAGGGACAGTCTACTTGAAAAATTGTTATTGTTTAAAAAGATAGGTAATCTCTTTATTACCCATTCCCCAGTTTTGCATAAACAACACGGTTATATTAATATACTTTTTACCTCTGTGATTACCTAGCATCTAAGCCTTTGAAGACTGTCCCCTTAGCTCAGTTCTTTTGACAGACTTGCATTTTAGCCAATCAGTGCTGACTCATAAATAACTCCACAGGAGTGAGCACAATATTATCTATATGGTACACATGAACTAGCAGTGTCTAACTGTGAAAAACTGTCAAAATGCACTGAGATAAGAGGTGACTTTCAACAGTTCAGAAATTAGCTTATGAACCTACCTAGGTTTAGCTTCCAACAAAAAATACCATGAGAACAAAGCAAATTTGATGATAAAAAGTTGTTTACAATTGCATGCCTTATCTGAATCATGTAAGTTTAATTGAGAATTTACTGTCCCTGTAAGGTTAAAGCTTTTGTGCATCCTCAGTTTGTGTATTTATAAGCCCAGTTATTTTGGTGTAATAAATAGTTAAACATTTTGTTCAATTTATTAATTTATAACATTTGTACTCAAATTAAATTCAGTCATCAGTATGAGCATTTATGATTGCAATGAAGTGTTTGGGCATTTAAGGAATCTAATTATAAAATTTCTGAAAATGATATGAAATGATATGAAATTATCAACTGCACACATGGCATGGATTAATATAAATGATTAAGTGGAAACACCTGCACTCAGATATATTATGCAGTTATCGTCAATACTGAATTAATTATCTCGCATTTTTGTAACTTTCTTTTCAGGACTCAGGAGACTGGAATGGATTTTTAAACAAAGCCAAACGTTACCCTAACTCCATGCAGCAGCCATTCCAGAAATTAAATTTTTGAGTGGGGACACTTGTCTTGCATACCTCCATGCTGGGGCTAAGTGGCCGATTTATCATCGATCTGTCCGACATGATCCGCTTAGCGGATGATGTCCAACAGACATCGATGAATCCCGACAGCATATGCTGTCAGGATTTGTCATTGCACAAGCAGTTCTTGTGAACTGCTTGTGCAATGCCGCCCCCTGCAGATTTGCAAGCGGTGTCAATCAGCCAGATCGTATAGAATCGTCTCGATTAATGTCCACAGACTCAGAGCAGGCGGACTAGTTATGGAGCAGCGGTCTTAAGACTGCTGTTTCCGGTGAGCCTGAAGCAGCGGTTATGGAGCAGCGTTCTTAAGACTGCTGTTTCCGGTGAATGTGGAACCAGAGTTGTATTTGTTTCTGGACTGTGCATGGGCATGACTAAGTTGTGTGGCTATGCATTCCAGGGGCATAGCATTAGCTAGTTGGTTTATGGTGTGGCTATGCATTCCAGGCGCATGGCTAGTTGGTTTATGATGTAGCTATGCATTCCAAGGGCATGGCTGGGTGGTTTATGGTGTGGCTATGCATTCTAGGGGCATGGCTAGGTGGTTTATGGTGTTACTATTCATTCTAGGAGCATGGCTAGGTGGTTTATGGAGTGACTAAGCATTCCAGGGGCATGACTAGGTGGTTTATGGTGTAGCTATGCAGTCCAGGGGCATGGCTAGGTGGTTCGGGGTGTGGCTATGCATTCTTGGAACAGGGCTAGGTGGTTTATGGTGTGGCTATGCAGTCAAGGGGCATGGTTAGGTAGTATGGGGTTTGGCTACAACATTCCAGGGGCATTGCTAGGTGGATTAGGGTATGGCTATGCATTCTAGGGACATGGCTAGGTGGTTTATGGTGTGGCTATGCCAGGGCTGCCATCAGGGGGTGAATAGGGTTACTCCCTACATATGCATCCCATGTGCATGGCTAGGAGGTTTATGGTGCGGCTATTCATTCCAGGTGCATGGCTAGGAGGTTTATGGTGTGGCTATGCATTCCAGGGGCATGACTACGTAGTTTATGGTGTGGCTATGCATTCCAGGTGCATGAATAGGTGGTTTATGGTGTAGGTATGCATTCCAGGGGCATGGCTAGGTGGTTTATGGTATAGCTATGCATTCCAGGGGCATGGCTAGGTGGTTTGGGGTGTAGCTATGCATTCTAGGGACATGGCTAGGTGGTTTATGGTGTGGCTATGCCAGGGCCTCCATCAGGGGGTGAATAGGGTGACTCCCTACATTTTGGCAGCCACCAGAGCACGCTACAGCAGAGTGCTATTGAGTGTGGGGAAATATCATTACAAGGAGTAAAGCATTAGCATTTGAGTGTGCACTAAACCACTATGCACAATGTGAGACAGACTTGGCACTTCAGTTTGTACAGTGTGTGTCTGAGTCAGATGGCAGATCACTTTCATTTGCAGAGTAAGTAGGACTTACTTAGTAAAGTTTTATTTATTTATTTATTTGTGCAATTTCAGATTGTAAATTCAGTGTGGTAAATGTATGGTGGGGTCAAGGGTCCATAAAAACACATTTTTTTTAGCAATATGCAGCAGTGTATTTATGATTATTTGACAATGCTGTAGAAATTCTATATTTAAAACCATGCAGAAATGTTTGGTCCTCAATACACAAATGGTAGCTGCCCTTTTGGCAGATATGATTTTTTTTTATTTATATATATATATTTTAATTACATTCCAGTTTATTGCCCCTTTATGCGAGGACTTTCCAGATGCCAGGAGGTATTTTATCTAAGATTTTTTCATCTGCATAAAATGCTGTACTCTCAGGCTAAGATTGGTCAGTGTTTGAAATAAGACAGGTTAACCTAACACTGTTCAGTTTACACTACAGCTGACTTAATTTTGAAATACACACCAACAAGCCTAAATCCTGCATTTAACCAGATCTAATGGAATGAGACAGATTTGAAGTGGTGCTCTTGGTTGGGGAAAATGGGGGGGGGGGGGAAAGCCCCCCAAACATATGTCTATCTTTCAAAAGTACTTTTCTTCATCTACCCCTTCTGACAGATCATTGTTTGTTTGCTCATTTACAAATATCAATTCTTTAAAAAGTGATCTCTTAATTTCTGCTATTTTTGTAGCATGCATGTCACACACTGTTGATTTAGGGATGGCAATGTGCAGAAGTTTTACCTCCTGTGAGTGTTTCTGTGGGTGTCTGTGTTTATGTATTTGTGCTTTTGTTGGTGTCTCTATGAGTGTGTATGTATTTCTTTTCTGTGGGTCTCTCTGTGAGGGTTTATGTGTCTGTCTTTGTGCATTTTCTGTGGATGTCTCTGTGAGGGTGTGTGTGTGTGTATGTATGTCTTTGTGTGTTTTTTGTGAGTTTCTGTGTGTGTGTGTCTTTGTGTGTTTTCTGTGGGTGTCTGTAAGTGTGTATGTCTTTGTGTGTTTTCTGAGGCTGTCTCTGTGGGTGTTTGCTTGGGTGTATGTGCAAGTTTGAGTTTGTGTGTGTCCATTGTTCCTTTATAGGACATTTTGACCTTACTACTGAGTTCTGTGTTTGTGTGTTACTACCTTTCCAACATTTCCAAGTTTGACTAAACTTAAGAATAAAGTACATATAAGTTTTAGTCACTTGGTCGAAAATTGCACATGTCAAAGGGGGGGGGGGGGGCTGATCATTGGTTATATAAGGGGCCACAAAATTTTTAGTGGTGGCCCTGGGCTATGCAGTCATGGGGCATAGCTAGGTGGTTTATGGTGTGGCTCTGAATTCCAGGGGCATGGCTAGGTGGTTTATGGTGTGTGTGAGATGGATACCCTGGCTACCCCAACTGGGTAGCTCCACCAAGAGGGGTCCTGCTTCCTCCCTGCCGACTGCAGCTGTGTAGCCGGCAAATGACCACAGCCTGCAGCCCACCCTGATACCTGCACCGTACCAGTATTCAGGGTCCCACTCTGTGGCAGACTCCAGCTACCCTGACTAGGTAGCTCTGCCAGAAGGACATTCCTCTACCTGGAACCTGGAACAAGCTGCTATGTAGTGGAGAAAGTGATTTTAGCAGGAGTACACCCAAAAAACTAGACAGACTAGCATTCAGATGAAACTGATTTCACTGTGGAAAACACTCACCTTATATACACACACAAAGGGTCTCATCTGCCTTCCAAATCTCCTGTCATTCCCACCCCTCCAGACAGGCCAGCGCTGGCCACAGCCGCCACAGTCCCCCAAAGTCCCAGGACCCAGAGGTGGCGGCCTCAGGTTCTCGGTCCCCAGGTGCCACAGTCCAATAAGAGGCATGATCCGTTACTGGGGACCGGAGTTACAGCCCGGCAAAGATACGGTGGGAAGGGGTGTCCAAACCCCCTGGCTCCCAACAAAGCTCCCCTCCGGCAATTCTCCCACCTCCTGTACTCCCCAGGGGCTACCGATCCCCAAAAGAGCGGAGCTCCAGGGCAAAGGGCCACTGGAGCGACCAGGGCCAAAGCCTTGATGCGGCCGACCGGGAGTTCCAGGAGCATGACAAGCCGTAGAGTGGCCAGGGGGGCATCTGGTTTGGTGCGTTCGGCTGGCAGTTCCAGGATCCCGACCAGCCAAGAAGGGCCTTCCCGGCCAGAGACCAGCTCCTCTCTGACAAGATACAACACTGCAAAACAACACACAGCAAGAATCAGTGAGGTCCTGTAAGCCATGAAACGGCCAAATCTGGTGTAAAAGGAAGTTAACCAGGTAGTAGGGGGGTGGGGGGGAAGCCTGTGTGGTCTGGTATCCATGACAGTGTGGTTTGGGGTCGGGATACACATTCCAGGGGCATTGCTAAGTGGATTAGGTTGTGACTATGCATTCCAGGGGTATGGTTAGGTGGTTTGGGGTGTGGCTATGCATTCCAGGTGCATGGCTAGGAGGTTTATGGTGTGGCTATGCATTCCAGGGGCATGGCTAGGTGGTTTATGGTGTGGCTATGCATTTCAGGGGCATAGCTAGGTGGTTTATGGTGTGGCTCTGAATTCCAGGGGCATGGCTAGGTGGTTTATGGTGTGGCTATGCATTTCAGGGGCATAGCTAGAGAGTTTGGGGTGTGGCAATGCATTCCAGGGGCATGGCTTGGTGGTTTATGATGTGGCTATGCATTCCAGGGGCATGGATAGGTGGTTATGGTGTGGCTATACATTCTAGGGGCATAGCTAAGTGGTTTGGGGTGTGGCTATGCATTCCAGGGGTATGGATAGGTGGTTTATGTTGTGGCTATGCATTTCAGGGGTATGGCTAGGGAGTTTGTGGTGTGGCTATGCATTCCAGGGGCATGGCTTGGTGATTTATGATGTGGCTATGCTTTCTAGGGGCATAACTAGATGGTTTTGGGTATGGCTATGCATTCCAGGGGCATGGCTATATGGTTTAGGGTGTGGCTAAGCATTCCATGGGCATGGCTAGGTTGTTTGGGGTGTGGCTATGCAGTCCAAGAGCATGGCTAGAAAGTATGGGGTGTGGCTATGGAGTCTAGGGGAGTAGCTAGGCATGAAGGGACACATTCAGTGTGGGACCATTTTTTTTGTTCCTCCACAGCCCATTCTGTACAAGGGGGTGCAATCTAAAAGATTTGGCTGCTTTTGAAACCTCAAAAAAATGTGGGCCCTACACTGATGCAATATCAGGAACACTCAACCTGACCTCAACTCAGACATCTAATACAATGGTGATGTTTACATGCTTTAAGCATCAGCTTAAAAATAATAATTTTACTGATTATGTAGAAGCTCCAGCATCAGACCTGTTTATGTATGTGTTATATCTGTATGTGTTATATATGTATGTGTTATATCTGTATGTGTTATATCTGTATGTGTTATATATGTATGTGTTATATCTGTATGTGTTATATATGTATGTGTTATATCTGTATGTGTTATATCTGTATGTGTTATATCTGTATGTGTGTATATATGTATGTGTTATATCTGTATGTGTTATATATGTATGTGTGTATATATGTATGTGTTATATATGTATGTGTTATATATGTATGTGTTATATCTGTATGTGTTATATATGTATGTGTTATATCTGTATGTGTTATATCTGTATGTGTTATATCTGTATGTGTTATATATGTATGTGTTATATCTGTATGTGTTATATCTGTATGTGTGTATATATGTATGTGTTATATCTGTATGTGTTATATCTGTATGTGTTATATATGTATGTGTTATATCTGTATGTGTTATATCTGTATGTGTTATATATGTATGTGTTATATATGTATGTGTTATATCTGTATGTGTTATATCTGTATGTGTTATATCTGTATGTGTTATGTATGTATGTGTTATATATGTATGTGTTATATCTGTATGTGTTATATATGTATGTGTTATATCTGTATGTGTTATATCTGTATGTTATATATGTATGTGTTATATCTGTATGTGTTATATATGTATATGTTATATATGTATGTGTTATATCTGTATGTGTTATATCTGTATGTTATATATGTATGTGTTATATCTGTATGTGTTATATATGTATATGTTATATATGTATGTGTTATATCTGTATGTGTTATATATGTATGTGTTATATCTGTATGTGTTATATATGTATGTGTTATATATGTATGTGTTATATCTGTATGTGTTATATATGTATGTGTTATATCTGTATGTGTTATATATGTATGTGTTATATATGTATGTGTTATATATGTATGTGTTATATCTGTATGTGTTATATATGTATGTGTTATATATGTATGTGTTATATCTGTATGTGTTATATCTGTATGTGTTATATATGTATGTGTTATATATGTATGTGTTATATCTGTATGTGTTATATATGTATGTGTTATATATGTATGTGTTACATCTGTATGTGTTATATCTGTATGTGTTATATCTGTATGTGTTATATCTGTATGTGTTATATCTGTATGTGTGTATATATGTATGTGTTATATCTGTATGTGTTATATATGTAAGACAGTGGAGGGCAGCATAGCCCAGAACGAACATAAGAATTAAGGCCCTTAGGAGTGAGCTGCTGTGAAGTGGCAACAATGTTGCATTTTTGTGGGTGGGTACAGGGCTCACCTTTAAGAAGCCAAGCTACAGGCCCCAAACCCTCTTTCCAGCTTGTCTTCACAGCTTGCAGGATCACAGCATCTTCATTCTCTGGTTAAGCAGTCTGCTGCAGCATGGGCTGTTTTTTCAAAGTCTTCCAGAGCACCTGTGAAGAGTGATGTGTTGGAGGAGTTACTGATCGGAGTCCCACCATCTCCGGTGAGTCGTACCCCGATCTTTCCCCCCCTTTTCTCTGTAATTTAATGGGGAAGTCAGGGGGGGATCTGTGTGTCCTATTGGTGTTAGATTAGTTCCCAGGTAGGCCCATCTTCCCCCTCTCTCCCTCCCGGTCAGGTAGTGGTTGGGGCCTGGGGGCCGGGTACCCTCTTCTCCTCCCCTTAATCATTTCACATACCCCTGATGCGCGTCTCTAGGGTGGATCGTTGGCTGGAGTGAGTGTGAGCATTCATACTTACCTCCGCCATCGGTTACGGTGTCCACGAAGCCCAGGCCTGCAGCGGTTGCGCTCTTGCAGGGCTTGTGTCGGCGGTCCCCCTTTAGCAGTCGTGACTTTCGGTGGTTCTTCCCCTCCTCCTGGTCGTCGGATGGCTTCGGGCGAGTCTTCGGCCATGCGGGTGGCGGCATCCATCATTTGACGGCGTCTCTTCCGGTCTCGGCGCTTCCGGTGACGTCACTTCCGGTGACGTCACTTCCGGAACCGCCATTTGAGATCCGGTAGCCAAGCGGGTGGGATCGTCTCCTCCTCCGGGGTCCCCAGGTAAGAGAGGAGTGCCTGGGGGGGGACGAGGCCCGCTGGGGGGGGGGGGGGCGCGCAGCGAGGCTCAGGGGCTCTGCGCTCGCTGGCAGATGAATTGCTTGCAATGCCTGGGGAGTATGATGTGGAAAGCATGGGAGAATTTGCAGGCCAGAAGCTGTGGTTCAGGTGATGAGAATGGGCATTTATGAGCAGGCCGCAGGCCTGACTGGGGGTTTCTTTTGTTTATTAACAAGATTGTTTAGATAGTCAGCCTTTTCTTTGCAGTCAGTCAGTGGCGCAAGGCCTGACTGTTAGCGGCCAATTGAGGCCTAGCAGGAATTACGCCGTGTCATGCTGCGGTGCATGAGAGGCCCATCACATAGGGCACGCAGGCGTTCACCTGGGGTACCCCCCCTGTGGGATGCATTTGGGGTAACAATTAACGTTTTTCGGCCAGGAAGGGCCCAAGTGTTTTTTCTCTTAGTTTCTGCTCAGCATGGAGATAGCACAGAACAGGGCTTCTCTAGTCAGGTGTAGTGGCGAATACAGTGTCTGCATCACAAGAGAGTGGCATGTCTGAGTGTATGGAACAGTGTGTGGCGCATTGCGCAATGTTCTGGGTGAGGGGGACTAGATTCTACTGTGGCTGGGGGGTCCTTGTCCTCTCCCCGTGGTACTCCTCTCTTGCATTTCTCATTTCAGGCCAAGGAGGAGCACAGCCGGGAGTAACCTTCAGTCTCCTTGGATCCTTTGCCGTGCAGCGCCCCTGGGAGCTGGAGAGCATGGAATCGCAAGAAGTGGTGTATCTCATGGAGCCACAGAATGCTTGGGTGCCGATGCAGTACAGTCCAGGTGTTCGTGGCAAGGAAGAGTACAGCGCCCCTCTTGGAACTGGTGAGACCATTTTATCTTTTGGGCATAGGGGCTTTAGTTCATCTTCGGATGATTTTGGGTCTGAGTGAGTGATAGGCCCCTGGGGTCGAAGGCTAAAGAGCAGAAGGGAATGTATAAAATTGATGACGTGGGTAGTCAAGGTGCGTAAGGCCATGGGTCCTCCCCCTCTCCCCTGGTTTCTCTTGCTAGAACCCTGTGTTCTTTGCAGACACCTCCTGCGCAGCGGGGGTGGCTGTCCCTGGGGCGACAGATGGGCGTACAACGGCCATGTATGGGGACGAGCACAAGCAGCCCTCATTAGGCCTTCTCGAGCATCTGAAGTCCGAATTTGTTAGACGCATTCGAGAGGGTAAGTATGTGCATAGGTTTGAACTTTCGGCCAAGGCCTATCACCAGGAAGAAATGGCGGTGTTACATCGCTAAACTTCCCGATCGGGCTCTGAATATCCTCAAATATCAAGATGCCATCTAAACCGCTTGCGAGCGGTTTCGGGAACGGGCATAGCGGGATTATGGCGTCGCGTTCAGCGATAGATGGTTGGTAATCCCCTCCTGAATTTGGCGATGTAGATTTGTGGTTAGGGGCATAGTTCGTGCCCGAAAAATCCTTTTTTGCCCGGGCAGGTCTCTGCTGGGTCCCAGGGCAATTGCGCACCTTAGCGCTCTCAGCGGCGTTCCACAGGTATTTCCTGCGCAGTTCCAGAATAAGCTCTGCCCCAAAGGGCCGGCGAGTGTTTTTGCGACGTGAGTAAGCACCGCGGGGTGGCCACTCCGGTTGGAGTGTAACAGATCCCACGATGCAGGCCGGTCGCAAGAGCAGCCTAGTTTCAGTTTCAAACCTTTCACTGCCGGAAAGGGTGGCCACCCCACTGAGGGTAGCCGCAATTGGTAGCCGTAATTCGGATAGGAGGGTGGCTGCCTTGCTAGGCGGCGGCCTCCGTCAGGGATTCATTATCCCCTTCAGATTCGTAGTATAGGGTCTACGAAATCGGCATACAAGTTTCCTAGCGTTGCGAGGAAAAGGAGGGACAAGGAGATTGCTTTGGGCCGCAGGGCTGGCTCATTTGTGGAGATTACGATTCGAGGATTGGTTCCTCTCTCCTCTTGGGGTTGTTCCTAAGAAGGAGCCGGGTAAGTCCCGGCTCATCCAGCACCTTACCTTCCCTAGAGGGTGGTCGGGCAGCAACGCTATTTCCCCTGAGCCAGTTCGGTTTACTACCAGTCCTTTGATGACACGTTATCACTGGTATGGAGGGCAAACCTGGATGTGGTATCAGCATTTCGGATGCTTTCCATTCATCCCTCCTCCTTACACCCTGGGATGTTGGCGTGAGGGCAAATATTTTGTGGACAAAAGCTTGCCTATGAGCTGTTCTATATCATGTGCTCATTTTGAAGCCTTCAGAGCTTCTTGCACTGGGCCATCTCAGTGATTGCTGTTTTGATGGCCGGCACATTGCCTGGACGATGTCCTGCTGTTTGGATATGCTGGATACGCTGTGTGTGCTTTCTTGATGAAAGTGATTCGATTTTTGCTGACCAGAATGGGTCTCCCTCTGGCGGAGGGTGAGGCCCAGTGCCTTTGCATGTGCCTTACCTTTTTGGGTATCAAGATTGACTCTTCGTTAATGCAGTGTCATTTGCTACAAGATACGATTGCCCGTATGGTTGGTAAGGTTCGGGAAATCGGGTCCTTTGTTGGTTCCATGAAGGATCTCCAGACCATGTTGGTTCTTCTGAATTTCGCCGGTAGGATTATTCCTATAAGAAGAAATTTTCTTCGGCGGCTCGGAGGGCGTTGTGCGGTCACAAGCGAGTGAGTTTGTGTAATGGCAGAAATGTTCGATGACTTGGCAGTATGGGGAAAATTCTGGAACCATTTTTAATGAGATCTGCTCATGGTCGAAGTTTGTTCCTTCCAACATGGTAATTCAGTTGTTACTGATGCGGCAGGGTCTCACGGGTGGGGGTCCTTCTTGTCCGGTCACTGGAGTGCCGTCCCCTGGCCTCGGTCATGGGTTCTGAGGGGCTTGTTAAGAAGTTTACCCTGTTAGAGCTCCCCCCCCCATTATTATTTCCTTTGAGGTTTAGCGTGAGCAGCTAAGGGATCGGGAGGTCGTGTTCTGGATGGATAACAAGAGCGTCATGTTGCTGTTAACATGCTCTCGTGGGGATCTCCCGCGGTAGTGTGGTACCCTCGCATGCTGGTTCTGAAGTGTCTGCACCCGGTGTACAAAATAGAATTGCTGATGCGCTCTTTCGTTTCAATGGACAGCGTTCTATGCGTTGGCTCCTCAGGCAGACAGAGTCGTTTGTTCCTATTATTTATGGCAGGTAGCGCCGGTGGGTGATCTTTGATTGCCATGATCCGTTCTTTGCTGGCCCTCTCTACTTGGACCGCTTAGGTGAAGCATTGGTCAAAATAGATCACCTTCTGTGATAGGACGAGCCGGCCATCTTGAGGTGTTGTCCAATGGGGTCTTTGGGACGGATCAACAAGCTTAAAGGTAATGGGGTTTTTTCTGGAGGGTCAGTCGGATCTCGGCTGACTGCCGTGTCCTACTTCTGTAAATTTATGGCCTCTCGGTTCTTCAAGAACCTTCCTGGTCAGGCAGGTGTTGAGGGACTGGGGGGCGTATGGTGCCCAGAACAAGGGATGGTAGGGAGCCCGTTACCATCAGGAGATTGGTTCCTGTGTCGAACCGTGCCTGTGGTGGGTTCTCATGCCGACAAGGGTTCCCGTCCTCCGCTGCCTTTGGGCTGGTTTTTTCACGGGGCACTGAGGGTGGTACAACCCCTGGGGTCTGTAGGCCTCCTCATGTCAAGAACGACGAGTCATCTGATCTAATTTTCCTCTCCAGATCAAAGACGGAACAAGAAGGGAAAGGAGGTGGACGTCTTAACCCGCCACGTGGGCTCAATTTGTTGCCCAGTCAGGTTGCTTAGGACCTATATGGACGCGATACGGAGGGTCCATTACAATTTCTGGTTCACGAGGACGGTTCCCCGTTGACCAGATGTCAATGCAGGAGAGGCCTGAGCTGGGTAGCATGGAAAGCGGGCCCTGACCCAAGGGTCATTGCCCCCACTCCTTCAGGGTTGGAGCGTCTTCCGCTGCCGCAGGTTTGTGTTGGTCTGCCGACCACATTAAGGGCGTTGGGGAGATGGAGGTCTAAGTGATACATGTTGTATGTTAGGCCATTAACAATATGAATGTTTTGTTTTCTTATGTTGCGATGTTCCCAGTTAACTGTTGTTTCTTTACAGGGCCAAGAGATGGTCCACTGAGACTGCTGATCGTGGGTCACTCCTACATTCACTGGGCGGAGCTGAGAGCGATCGCAAGCCCTGACGGGCAAAAACTGGGTCCCCCCCCATTAGGTCACTGTTAGGTGGCTAGGTCGTAGGGGTTTGAGTTGGCAGGATCTGCCTGGGTTGCTGTACGGGGCATTGCACAGGTGGGACAAACCCCAAGTTATGATCATTCACGCACATGGTAGTGATATGGGGCTCCTGCCGTGCAAACTGCCCAGTGGGGTGATTCAGTTTGATTTGTACACTTTCCAGACATGGATCCCAATGTTAAGATAGGGTGGCCAATAGCATCCCCAGAATTGAGTGGTGCCATGTGCAGCCCACAGGGTGGCCTTTCAGGTCAGAAAGAAACTGAACAGGGAGGTTAGGATTTTGTCCTAGCGCATTCCGTAGGGTTTGTTGTGGAGCATGGGAACATCACAACGGCTGGGAGAAGCCTCTACAGGAGTGATGGGGTGTACCTCCCTGAGAGGGGCATCGACCTGTTCCTGGGTAATTTGAGGCGTGCTATATTATTACATTATTATTATTATGTGGGTGGCGGCAAGAGCTGTGCCTGTGGGCTATCTCTTGTGGCGGTTTGTACCACGCCCCGGTTTGCCATTAGAGGTAGAGTGACGGCTGGCCCAGGGGGAGGGTAGTCTCTGCAGGCGCGCGCCTGGGGCACCTCCCCCCATTTGATGTTGCCGAGAACTCCCTAAGTCTGTGCGTGCAGCTAAGCTCCGCTTGTGTAGGCATTCACGGGCGTGGTCCAATTTCCTAGCGGGGGGTACTTACTCTCCTAGCTAGATTGCCGCCACCTGGTTTAAGGTTTGCTGAGTTGCTTCCAGCCGGTTCCTATGTTCTATAATAAATGCGGACCCTATGGGTCTTTATACCCGCACACCTGTGTTTGTGTCATTATTCAAGTTATGTATTACCAAAGTCATTTATGGTAAAGTAAGTTATAAGTTAAGTTATGTGTCAGTCAGTTATGACTGGTAAGTTATTACAGCAAGCCAGGAGGATAGGGCATTTAATTACTTAAGACAGTGGAGGGCAGCATAGCCCAGAACGAACATAAGAATTAAGGCCCTTAGGAGTGAGCTGCTGTGAAGTGGCAACAATGTTGCATTTTTGTGGGTGGGTACAGGGCTCACCTTTAAGAAGCCAAGCTACAGGCCCCAAACCCTCTTTCCAGCTTGTCTTCACAGCTTCCCTCCCGCCCTCCCTTTTCATTGGTAAGGCGGCAATCACTTAGGCTGGACATCACTAGGGTGTTTTTATCAGCAGGGTGTCTGAGGCAGGATGAGGGCTACGCGGCTCGCTTTCTTAAGCCCAAGGACGTTAATTTTTTGACTCCCCAGGTAGTGGCATGTACACGCGCCTAGTCACACCTGGTCCTACTGGTCTGGAGCTTTATAATATCACACCCTGGCTAGGCGGTTTGTACCACGCCCCGGTTTGCCATTAGAGGTAGAGTGACGGCTGGCCCAGGGGGAGGGTAGTCTCTGCAGGCGCGCGCCTGGGGCACCTCCCCCCATTTGATGTTGCCGAGAACTCCCTAAGTCTGTGCGTGCAGCTAAGCTCCGCTTGTGTAGGCATTCACGGGCGTGGTCCAATTTCCTAGCGGGGGGTACTTACTCTCCTAGCTAGATTGCCGCCACCTGGTTTAAGGTTTGCTGAGTTGCTTCCAGCCGGTTCCTATGTTCTATAATAAATGCGGACCCTATGGGTCTTTATACCCGCACACCTGTGTTTGTGTCATTATTCAAGTTATGTATTACCAAAGTCATTTATGGTAAAGTAAGTTATAAGTTAAGTTATGTGTCAGTCAGTTATGACTGGTAAGTTATTACAGCAAGCCAGGAGGATAGGGCATTTAATTACTTATGTGTTATATCTGTATGTGTTATATCTGTATGTGTTATATATGTATGTGTTATATCTGTATGTGTTATATATGTATGTGTTATATCTGTATGTGTTATATCTGTATGTTATATATGTATGTGTTATATCTGTATGTGTTATATATGTATGTGTTATATCTGTATGTGTTATATCTGTATGTTATATATGTATGTGTTATATCTGTATGTGTTATATATGTATGTGTTATATCTGTATGTTATATATGTATGTGTTATATCTGTATGTGTTATATATGTATGTGTTATATCTGTATGTGTTATATCTGTATGTTATATATGTATGTGTTATATCTGTATGTGTTATATATGTATGTGTTATATCTGTATGTGTTATATATGTATGTGTTATATCTGTATGTGTTATATATGTATGTGTTATATCTGTATGTGTTATATATGTATGTGTTATATATGTATGTGTTATATCTGTATGTGTTATATATGTATGTGTTATATATGTATGTGTTATATATGTATGTGTTATATCTGTATGTGTTATATATGTATGTGTTATATCTGTATGTGTTATATCTGTATGTTATATCTGTATGTGTTATATCTGTATGTGTTATATATGTATGTGTTATATCTGTATGTGTTATATCTGTATGTGTTATATCTGTATGTGTTATATATGTATGTGTTATATCTGTATGTGTTATATCTGTATGTGTTATAACTGTATGTGTTATATCTGTATGTGTTATATCTGTATGTGTGTATATATGTATGTGTTATATATGTATGTGTTATATATGTATGTGTTATATATGTATGTGTTATATCTGTATGTGTTATATATGTATGTGTTATATCTGTATGTGTTATATATGTATGTGTTATATCTGTATGTGTTATATCTGTATGTGTTATATCTGTATGTGTTATATCTGTATGTGTGTATATATGTATGTGTTATATATGTATGTGTTATATATGTATGTGTTATATATGTATGTGTTATATATGTATGTGTTATATCTGTATGTGTTATATCTGTATGTGTTATATATGTATGTGTTATATCTGTATGTGTTATATCTGTATGTGTTATATCTGTATGTGTTATATATGTATGTGTTATATCTGTATGTGTTATATCTGTATGTGTTATATCTGTATGTGTGTATATATGTATGTGTTATATCTGTATGTGTTATATCTGTATGTGTGTATATATGTATGTGTTATATCTGTATGTGTTATATATGTATGTGTTATATATGTATGTGTTATATATGTATGTGTTATATATGTATGTGTTATATCTGTATGTGTTATATATGTATGTGTTATATATGTATGTATTATATATGTATGTGTTATATCTGTATGTGTTATATATGTATGTGTTATATCTGTATGTGTTATATATGTATGTGTTATATATGTATGTGTTATATCTGTATGTGTTATATATGTATGTGTTATATATGTATGTGTTATATATGTATGTGTTATATCTGTATGTGTTATATCTGTATGTGTTATATATGTATGTGTTATATCTGTATGTGTTATATCTGTATGTGTTATATATGTATGTGTTATATCTGTATGTGTTATATATGTATGTGTTATATCTGTATGTGTTATATATGTATGTGTTATATCTGTATGTGTTATATATGTATGTGTTATATATGTATGTGTTATATATGTATGTGTTATATCTGTATGTGTTATATATGTATGTGTTATATCTGTATGTTATATATGTATGTGTTATATCTGTATGTGTTATATATGTATGTGTTATATCTGTATGTGTTATATCTGTATGTTATATATGTATGTGTTATATCTGTATGTGTTATATATGTATGTGTTATATCTGTATGTGTTATATATGTATGTGTTATATCTGTATGTGTTATATCTGTATGTGTTATATATGTATGTGTTATATATGTATGTGTTATATATGTATGTGTTATATCTGTATGTGTTATATATGTATGTGTTATCTGTATGTGTTATATCTGTATGTTATATCTGTATGTGTTATATCTGTATCTGTTATATATGTATGTGTTATATCTGTATGTGTTATATCTGTATGTGTTATATCTGTATGTGTTATATATGTATGTGTTATATCTGTATGTGTTATATCTGTATGTGTTATAACTGTATGTGTTATATATGTATGTGTTATATCTGTATGTGTTATATCTGTATGTGTTATATCTGTATGTGTGTATATATGTATGTGTTATATATGTATGTGTTATATATGTATGTGTTATATATGTATGTGTTATATATGTATGTGTTATATCTGTATGTGTTATATCTGTGTGTGTTATATATGTATGTGTTATATCTGTATGTGTTATATCTGTATGTGTTATATCTGTATGTGTTATATATGTATGTGTTATATCTGTATGTGTTATATATGTATGTGTTATATCTGTATGTGTTATATATGTATGTGTTATATCTGTATGTGTTATATCTGTATGTGTTATATCTGTATGTGTGTATATATGTATGTGTTATATCTGTATGTGTTATATCTGTATGTGTGTATATATGTATGTGTTATATCTGTATGTGTTATATATGTATGTGTTATATATGTATGTGTTATATATGTATGTGTTATATATGTATGTGTTATATCTGTATGTGTTATATATGTATGTGTTATATATGTATGTATTATATATGTATGTGTTATATCTGTATGTGTTATATATGTATGTGTTATATCTGTATGTGTTATATATGTATGTGTTATATATGTATGTGTTATATCTGTATGTGTTATATATGTATGTGTTATATATGTATGTGTTATATATGTATGTGTTATATCTGTATGTGTTATATCTGTATGTGTTATATATGTATGTGTTATATCTGTATGTGTTATATCTGTATGTGTTATATATGTATGTGTTATATCTGTATGTGTTATATATGTATGTGTTATATCTGTATGTGTTATATATGTATGTGTTATATATGTATGTGTTATATATGTATGTGTTATATCTGTATGTGTTATATATGTATGTGTTATATCTGTATGTGTTATATATGTATGTGTTATATATGTATGTGTTATATCTGTATGTGTTATATCTGTATGTGTTATATCTGTATGTGTTATATATGTATGTGTTAAATCTGTATGTGTTATATATGTATGTGTTATATATGTATGTGTTATATATGTATGTGTTATATATGTATGTGTTATATATGTATGTGTTATATATGTATGTGTTATATCTGTATGTGTTATATATGAATGTGTTATATATGTATGTGTTATATCTGTATGTGTTATATCTGTATATGTTATATATGTGTGTTATATCTGTATGTGTTATATATGTATGTGTTACATCTGTATGTTATATATGTATGTGTTATATCTGTATGTTATATATGTATGTGTTATATATGTATGTGTTATATCTGTATGTTATATCTGTATGTGTTATATCTGTATGTGTTATATATGTATGTGTTATATCTGTATGTGTTATATATGTATGTGTTATATATGTATGTGTTATATCTGTATGTGTTATATCTGTATGTGTTATATATGTATGTGTTATATCTGTATGTGTTATATATGTATGTGTTATATCTGTATGCGTTATATCTGTATGTGTTATATATGTATGTGTTATATCTGTATGTGTTATATCTGTATATGTTATATATGTGTGTTATATCTGTATGTGTGATATATGTATGTGTTACATCTGAATGTGTTACATCTGTATGTGTTATATATGTGTGTTATATATGTATGTGTTACATCTGTATGTGTTATATATGTGTGTTATATATGTATGTGTTATATATGTATGTGTTATATATGTATATGTTATATATGTGTGTTATATCTGTATGTGTTATATATGTATGTGTTACATCTGTATGTGTTATATATGTATGTGTTATATATGTATATGTTATATATGTGTGTTATATCTGTATGTGTTATATATGTATATGTTATATATGTATGTGTTATATCTGTATGTGTTATATATGTATGTGTTATATCTGTATGTGTTATATATGTATGTGTTATATCTGTATGTGTTATATCTGTATGTGTTATATATGTATGTGTTATATATGTATGTGTTATATCTGTATGTGTTATATATGTATGTGTTATATCTGTATGTGTTATATCTGTATGTTATATATGTATGTGTTATATCTGTATGTGTTATATATGTATGTGTTATATATGTATGTGTTATATCTGTATGTGTTATATATGTATGTGTTATATATGTATGTGTAATATCTGTATGTGTTATATATGTATGTGTTATATCTTTATGTGTTATATATGTATGTGTTATATCTGTATGTGTTATATATGTATGTGTTATATATGTATGTGTTATATCTGTATGTGTTATATATGTATGTGTTATATCTGTATGTTATATATGTATGTGTTATATCTGTATGTGTTATATATGTATGTGTTATATATGTATGTGTTATATCTGTATGTGTTATATATGTATGTGTTATATATGTATGTGTTATATCTGTATGTGTTATATATGTATGTGTTATATCTGTATGTGTTATATATGTATGTGTTATATATGTATGTGTTATATCTGTATGTGTTATATATGTATGTGTTATATCTGTATGTGTTATATCTGTATGTTATATATGTATGTGTTATATCTGTATGTGTTATATATATGTATGTGTTATATATGTATGTGTTATATCTGTATGTGTTATATATGTATGTGTTATATCTGTATGTGTTATATCTGTATGTTATATATGTATGTGTTATATATGTATGTGTTATATCTGTATGTTATATCTGTATGTGTTATATCTGTATGTGTTATATATGTATGTGTTATATCTGTATGTGTTATATCTGTATGTGTTATATATGTATGTGTTATATCTGTATGTGTTATATCTGTATATGTTATATATGTGTGTTATATCTGTATGTGTTACATATGTATGTGTTACATCTGTATGTGTTATATCTGTATGTGTTATATATGTGTGTTATATATGTATGTGTTACATCTGTATGTGTTATATATGTGTGTTATATATGTATGTGTTACATCTGTATGTGTTATATATGTATGTGTTATATATGTATATGTTATATATGTGTGTTATATCTGTATGTGTTATATATGTATGTGTTACATCTGTATGTGTTATATATGTATGTGTTATATCTGTATGTGTTATATATGTATGTGTTATATATGTATGTGTTATATCTGTATGTGTTATATATGTATGTGTTATATCTGTATGCGTTATATCTGTATGTGTTATATATGTATGTGTTATATCTGTATGTGTTATATCTGTATATGTTATATATGTGTGTTATATCTGTATGTGTTATATATGTATGTGTTACATCTGTATGTGTTACATCTGTATGTGTTATATATGTGTGTTATATATGTATGTGTTACATCTGTATGTGTTATATATGTGTGTTATATATGTATGTGTTATATATGTATGTGTTATATATGTATATATTATATATATGTGTGTTATATCTGTATGTGTTATATATGTATGTGTTACATCTGTATGTGTTATATATGTATGTGTTATATATGTATATGTTATATATGTGTGTTATATCTGTATGTGTTATATATGTATATGTTATATATGTATGTGTTATATCTGTATGTGTTATATATGTATGTGTTATATCTGTATGTGTTATATCTGTATGTGTTATATCTGTATGTGTTATATATGTATGTGTTATATCTGTATGTGTTATATCTGTATGTGTTATATATGTATGTGTTATATCTGTATGTGTTATATATGTATGTGTTATATCTGTATGTGTTATATCTGTATGTTATATATGTATGTGTTATATCTGTATGTGTTATATATGTATGTGTTATATATGTATGTGTTATATCTGTATGTGTTATATATGTATGTGTTATATATGTATGTGTTATATCTGTATGTGTTATATATGTATGTGTTATATCTGTATGTGTTATATATGTATGTGTTATATCTGTATGTGTTATATATGTATGTGTTATATATGTATGTGTTATATCTGTATGTGTTATATATGTATGTGTTATATCTGTATGTTATATATGTATGTGTTATATCTGTATGTGTTATATATGTATGTGTTATATATGTATGTGTTATATCTGTATGTGTTATCTATGTATGTGTTATATATGTATGTGTTATATCTGTATGTGTTATATATGTATGTGTTATATCTGTATGTGTTATATCTGTATGTGTTATATCTGTATGTGTTATATATGTATGTGTTATATATGTATGTGTTATATCTGTATGTGTTATATATGTATGTGTTATATCTGTATGTGTTATATCTGTATGTTATATATGTATGTGTTATATATGTATGTGTTATATATATGTATGTGTTATATATGTATGTGTTATATCTGTATGTGTTATATATGTATGTGTTATATCTGTATGTGTTATATCTGTATGTTATATATGTATGTGTTATATATGTATGTGTTATATCTGTATGTTATATCTGTATGTGTTATATCTGTATGTGTTATATATGTATGTGTTATATCTGTATGTGTTATATCTGTATGTGTTATATATGTATGTGTTATATCTGTATGTGTTATATCTGTATATGTTATATATGTGTGTTATATCTGTATGTGTTACATATGTATGTGTTACATCTGTATGTGTTATATCTGTATGTGTTATATATGTGTGTTATATATGTATGTTTTACATCTGTATGTGTTATATATGTGTGTTATATATGTATGTGTTACATCTGTATGTGTTATATATGTATGTGTTATATATGTATATGTTATATATGTGTGTTATATCTGTATGTGTTATATATGTATGTGTTACATCTGTATGTGTTATATATGTATGTGTTATATATGTATATGTTATATCTGTATGTGTTATATCTGTATGTGTTATATATGTATATGTTATATATGTATGTGTTATATCTGTATGTGTTATATATGTATGTGTTATATCTGTATGTGTTATATATGTATGTGTTATATATGTATGTGTTATATCTGTATGTGTTATATCTGTATGTGTTATATCTGTATGTGTTATATCTGTATATGTTATATATGTATGTGTTATATCTGTATGTGTTATATCTGTATGTGTTATATCTGTATGTGTTATATATGTATGTGTTATATCTGTATGTGTTATATCTGTATGTGTTATGTATGTATGTGTTATTTATGTATGTGTTATATCTGTATGTGTTATATCTGTATGTTATATATGTATGTGTTATATCTGTATGTGTTATATATGTATGTGTTATATATGTATGTGTTATATCTGTATGTGTTATATATGTATGTGTTATATCTGTATGTGTTATATATGTATGTGTTATATCTGTATGTGTTATATCTGTATGTGTTATATCTGTATGTGTTATATATGTATGTGTTATATATGTGTGTTATATATGTATGTGTTACATCTGTATGTGTTATATATGTGTGTTATATATGTATGTGTTACATCTGTATGTGTTATATATGTATGTGTTATATATGTATATGTTATATATGTGTGTTATATCTGTATGTGTTATATATGTATGTGTTACATCTGTATGTGTTATATATGTATGTGTTATATATGTATATGTTATATCTGTATGTGTTATATCTGTATGTGTTATATATGTATATGTTATATATGTATGTGTTATATCTGTATGTGTTATATATGTATGTGTTATATCTGTATGTGTTATATATGTATGTGTTATATATGTATATGTTATATCTGTATGTGTTATATCTGTATGTGTTATATATGTATATGTTATATATGTATGTGTTATATCTGTATGTGTTATATATGTATGTGTTATATCTGTATGTGTTATATATGTATGTGTTATATATGTATGTGTTATATCTGTATGTGTTATATCTGTATGTGTTATATCTGTATATGTTATATATGTATGTGTTATATCTGTATGTGTTATATCTGTATGTGTTATATATGTATGTGTTATATCTGTATGTGTTATATCTGTATGTGTTATATATGTATGTGTTATATCTGTATGTGTTATATCTGTATGTGTTATGTATGTATGTGTTATTTATGTATGTGTTATATCTGTATGTGTTATATATGTATGTGTTATATCTGTATGTGTTATATCTGTATGTTATATATGTATGTGTTATATCTGTATGTGTTATATATGTATGTGTTATATATGTATGTGTTATATCTGTATGTGTTATATATGTATGTGTTATATCTGTATGTGTTATATATGTATGTGTTATATCTGTATGTGTTATATCTGTATGTGTTATATCTGTATGTGTTATATATGTATGTGTTATATCTGTATGTGTTATATATGTATGTGTTACATCTGTATGTGTTATATATGTGTGTTATATATGTATGTGTTACATCTGTATGTGTTATATATGTATGTGTTATATATGTATATGTTATATATGTGTGTTATATCTGTATGTGTTATATATGTATGTGTTACATCTGTATGTGTTATATATGTATGTGTTATATATGTATATGTTATATCTGTATGTGTTATATCTGTATGTGTTATATATGTATATGTTATATATGTATGTGTTATATCTGTATGTGTTATATATGTATGTGTTATATCTGTATGTGTTATATATGTATGTGTTATATATGTATGTGTTATATCTGTATGTGTTATATCTGTATGTGTTATATCTGTATGTGTTATATCTGTATATGTTATATATGTATGTGTTATATCTGTATGTGTTATATCTGTATGTGTTATATATGTATGTGTTATATCTGTATGTGTTATATATGTATGTGTTATATCTGTATGTGTTATATCTGTATGTGTTATATATGTATGTGTTATATCTGTATGTGTTATATCTGTATGTGTTATGTATGTATGTGTTATATATGTATGTGTTATATCTGTATGTGTTATATATGTATGTGTTATATCTGTATGTGTTATATCTGTATGTTATATATGTATGTGTTATATCTGTATGTGTTATATATGTATGTGTTATATATGTATGTGTTATATCTGTATGTGTTATATATGTATGTGTTATATCTGTATGTGTTATATATGTATGTGTTATATATGTATGTGTTATATATGTATGTGTTATATCTGTATGTGTTATATCTGTATGTGTTATATATGTATGTGTTATATGTATGTGTTATATCTGTATGTGTTATATATGTATGTGTTATATATGTATGTGTTATATCTGTATGTGTTATATATGTATGTGTTATATCTGTATGTGTTATATCTGTATGTTATATATGTATGTGTTATACATGTATGTGTTATATCTGTATGTTATATATGTATGTGTTATATCTGTATGTGTTATATATGTATGTGTTATATATGTATGTGTTATATCTGTATGTGTTATATATGTATGTGTTATATCTGTATGTGTTATATCTGTATGTGTTATATATGTATGTGTTATATATGTATGTGTTATATCTGTATGTGTTATATCTGTATGTGTTATATCTGTATGTGTTATATATGTATGTGTTATATCTGTATGTGTTATATCTGTATGTGTTATATATGTATGTGTTATATCTGTATGTGTTATATCTGTATGTGTTATATATGTATGTGTTATATATGTATGTGTTATATCTGTATGTGTTATATATGTATGTGTTATATCTGTATGTGTTATATCTGTATGTTATATATGTATGTTTTATATCTGTATGTGTTATATCTGTATGTGTTATATCTGTGTGTGTTATATATGTATGTGTTATATCTGTATGTTATATATGTATGTGTTATATCTGTATGTGTTATATATGTATGTGTTATATCTGTATGTGTTATATATGTATGTGTTATATATGTATGTGTTATATCTGTATGTGTTATATATGTATGTGTTATATCTGTATGTGTTATATCTGTATGTGTTATATATGTATGTGTTATATATGTATGTGTTATATCTGTATGTGTTATATATGTATGTGTTATATATGTATGTGTTATATCTGTATGTGTTATATCTGTATGTGTTATATATGTATGTGTTATATATGTATGTGTTATATCTGTATGTGTTATATATGTATGTGTTATATATGTATGTGTTATATATGTATGTGTTATATATGTATGTGTTATATCTGTATGTGTTATATCTGTATGTGTTATATATGTATGTGTTATATCTGTATGTGTTATATATGTATGTGTTATATATGTATGTGTTATATCTGTATGTGTTATATATGTATGTGTTATATCTGTATGTGTTATATCTGTATGTGTTATATATGTATGTGTTATATCTGTATGTGTTATATCTGTATATGTTATATATGTGTGTTATATCTGTATGTGTTATATATGTATGTGTTATATCTGTATGTTATATATGTATGTGTTATATATGTATGTGTTATATATGTATGTGTTATATATGTATGTGTTATATATGTATGTGTTATATCTGTATGTGTTATATCTGTATGTGTTATATATGTATGTGTTATATCTGTATGTGTTATATATGTATGTGTTATATATGTATGTGTTATATATGTATGTGTTACATCTGTATGTGTTATATATGTATGTGTTATATATGTATGTGTTATATCTGTATGTGTTATATATGTATGTGTTATATCTGTATGTGTTATATCTGTATGTATATATATGTATGTGTTATATATGTATGTGTTATATCTGTATGTGTTATATATGTATGTGTTATATATGTATGTGTTATATCTGTATGTGTTATATATGTATGTATTATATATGTATGTGTTATATATGTATGTGTTATATCTGTATGTGTTATATCTGTATGTGTATATATGTATGTGTTATATTTGTATGTATATATATGTATGTGTTATATTTGTATGTATATATATGTATGTGTGTATATATGGTATACAAGTAGAATCCTCAGATAAAAATATATCTTAGGAAGCTCTAGGTCCACCAGCGCTCCAGATAAGAGGTATAATAAATAAACCCCAAGAATAATAAATACAGCAAGTTAAAACTGTATATGCAAGTGACTGCAGCTGACCTAAGGCGAAGGGAGATTCTCTATACCCCCCTCTAAAGAAAAAAATGAAATAGAATAGGAAGGTAAGCGCTATCTAGCATATAGTACATAATTAATTAAATGCCCTATCCTCCTGGCTTGCTGGAAAACTTTAATAACTGGAGCCATAAAACTGGCTCAACACATAACTATGTACAAATAATAACTGGAGCCATAGAACTGACTCAACAACTTAACTATGTACAACTATAACTCTTAAATAACTTTGTATAAAACTGTAATACTTGAATAACCACGCAGACACAGATATATGGGAAAAGACCCGAAGGTCGCATTTATTGTAGAACGTGAGAACCGGCTGGACTCAACGGGGCCAGCTAAAACATGTGGTGGCAATCTAGCTAGGAGTAGGGACCCCCTGCTAGGAGAATGGACCGCGCCCGTGAATGCCCACACAAGCGGAGCTCAGCTGCCGCAGAAGCTTAGGGAGTTCTCGGCATCTTAGAATGGGAGGGACCCCAGGCGCGCGCCTGCAGAGATCACCCTTCCCTGGGCAGCCGTCACTCTACCTCTGATGGCAAACCGGGGCGCGGACCAACCGCCTAACCAGGGTGTAAAGTAACGATCTCCGAACCAGTAGGACCAGGTGTGACTAGACGCGTCTCCATGCCACTACCTGGGGAGTCAAAAACTACCGTCCTCGGACTTAAGGAAACAAGCCGCGTAGCTCTCATCCGGCCTCGGACACCTAGCTGAAACACCCTGGTGATGTAACAGCCTAAAGATTGCTGTATGAACAAGTGCAGGGAGGGAGGGAGGGACGCTGTGAAGACGAGCTGGAAAAGAGGGTTTGGGCCTTGGGAGCTGACTACTTAAAGGTAAGCTAAACCCCACCCTCACTAATGCAACATTGTTGCAACCTTCACAGCAGCACACTCCTAAGGGCCTTAATTATTATGGTCGTTCTGGGCTATGCTGCCCTCCACTGTCTTAATTAATTAAATGCCCTATCCTCCTGGCTTGCTGGAAAACTTTAATAACTGGAGCCATAAAACTGGCTCAACACATAACTATGTACAAATAATAACTGGAGCCATAGAACTGACTCAACAACTTAACTATGTACAACTATAACTCTTAAATAACTTTGTATAAAACTGTAATACTTGAATAACCACGCAGACACAGATATATGGGAAAAGACCCGAAGGTCGCATTTATTGTAGAACGTGAGAACCGGCTGGACTCAACGGGGCCAGCTAAAACATGTGGCGGCAATCTAGCTAGGAGTAGGGACCCCCTGCTAGGAGAATGGACCACGCCCGTGAATGCCCACACAAGCGGAGCTCAGCTGCCGCAGAAGCTTAGGGAGTTCTCGGCATCTTAGAATGGGAGGGACCCCAGGCGCGCGCCTGCAGAGATCACCCTCCCCTGGGCAGCCGTCACTCTACCTCTGATGGCAAACCGGGGCGCGGACCAACCGCCACAAGAGATAGCCCAACAGGCTCACCTCTTGCCGCCACACCTATAGATGATTAAGTATAGCACGCCTCAAATTACAGAGGAACAGGTCAATGCCCCTCTCAGAGAGGTGCACCCCGTCCCTTCTGTAGAGGCACCTCTCAGCCGTTGATATGTTCCCATGTTCCACAACAAACCCACCTGACTGCCCTAAGAAAATCCTCACTTCTCTGTTAATTTTCTTGCGGACCTGAAAAGCCGCGCGATGAGACTGCATATGGCGCCATTCTATTCTGGGGATGATGTTAGACCACCCTATCCTGACTTGGGGAATCCATGCCTGAATCGTGCGCAGATCCGACTGAATAACCGCACTGAGCTGTTTGCACGGTAGGAGCCCCATATCATTTCCACCTGCGTGAATGATAAGTACATGGGGTTTCTCCCACCTGCGCAAAGCCCCCTGCAGCAACTCAGGCAGAGCCTGCCACTTAAGCCCCCTGCGCCCTAACCACCTAACAGTGACTCGGGAAGAGGGGAACCCCAGCTGACGCCCATCAGGTCTCGCGATCGCTCGAAGCTCCGTCCAGTGGATGTACGAATGCCCCGTAATCCATACTCTCAGTGGACCGCTCCTTGGTCCTAAGAAAAGAAACAGAGGTTATCCATTGCATCTGCAAAACATAATCATTTCTAAACAGTCAAAGGCCTAACGTATAAAAGATACCTTTGCGACCTCCATCTCCCCAGAGCTCTAATATGGTCAGCCGACCATCCTAAACTAGCGGCAGTGGTGGCCGCGCCCACCCTAAAGGAATGGGGAGCAATCACCCTGGGATCAAGACCTGCCTTTGATGCTGCCCAGGCCAACACCTTCCTAAACTGGAATCTAGTCAACGGGGAACCGTCCTCGTGAACCAGAAATTGCGAGAAACCCTCAGGACGCACGTCCATATAGGCTTTAACCAGTCTGACCGGGCAGCAAACAGATTCAACATGGGATGGCAAAGCCAACCAGGCACCTCTCCCTTCCTGGTCAGTTTTGGATCTAGGAAGAAAGACCAAGATAGACGCCCCGTCGTCTCTAACATGAGGCAGCAAAAGGCCGCCCGTCTTGTTCTTAGAGGGCGGGACAATTTCCCCTACCCTAAGAGCCCCGTGAAAAGCCAGCCCAAAGGCAGCTGAGAACAGGACAGTTTCATAGGCGGATGAACAGACCGCCGGCAAAACTCGGCACAACGTTACCAGACGCTCCATGGTAACTGGTTCCCTGAAATCCCTGACCCTGGGGGCCATACGCCCCCAGCCCCGAAGTACCTGCCTAACCAGGAAGGTCTTCGAGGCGTCAACAAGCCCATACAACTTGCAGAAAAAGGACACTGCCGCCAGGCGTGAACCCATCGCAGTCTTTGAAACACCATTACCTTTAAGTTCGGTAATCCATTCAAGCAAGCCCCACTGGTCCCCGTCCACTCCGTCCAGTATTTCACATACGTAGCCCAGGTAGACGGAGCGAGGGAAGCCCGCACCATCGCAATCAAGGGGCCCCATCCAGCGCCACCTGCCATAAGTAAGTGGGACAGGACAATCCGTTAGTGTCCGCATCGGGCACCAGAGCATAAAATGCTTCCCATTGAAAACGGGAGAGCGCATCAGCAATCCTATTCTGGACGCCCGGAACATGCTTAGCACGGAACACAATATTCAGGTGCAGACACCTCAGCACCAACAGTCTCAAATACCGCACAACCGGAGGGGAACTAGATGATAATCTGTTAACAGCATAAACAACGCTCATGTTATCTGTCCAGAAAACCACCTCACGGTCGCGAAGCTGATTGCCCCAAATGTCAAGAGCAACCAGTATGGGAAACAGTTCAAGAAGGCATAGGTTCCTGACCAAGCCTCTCTCTATCCACGCGGCGGGCCATGGGCCAGCGCTCCATTGCCCGGCCAAGAAAGCCCCATACCCGAGGGACCCAGCCGCATCAGTGAACAACTGGATGGCTGCGTTAGAAGGAACAACCTCCCGCCGCAGACAGATCCCGTTAAAGTGGAGAAGAAAATCTTCCCAGACCTTAAGATCTTCCACCATCTCGGCAGACACCCGGAACCTCCGGGTCTGCGATCTTTTTCCGCACAGCTGCCTCTTGAGCCTGCGAAGGAATATTCTTCCCATAGGAATGATCCTGCCGGCAAAGTTCAGCAAACCCAATAGGATTTGAAGATCCTTTACGGAGCTATACAGCTCTGTTCTCATAGCGCGTACTGACTCCAACATGCGCTGAACTTTTTCATGTGGCAGATGGCACTGCTCTGCCACCGAATCAACCTCAATGCCCAAAAAAGTAAGGCACGTGCAAGGACCCTGGGACTTGTCCTCCGCCAGAGGAACTCCCATTCTATCCATTAGAAACCTAGTGACTTTCATCAAAAAAGCACACTCAGATGATCCTGTCCGCCCAACCAGCAGAAAATCATCCAAATAGTGTGCCAGGCCGTCGAATCCGGCTACCTCCGCAATGGCCCAGTGCAAGAAGCAGCTGAAAGCCTCGAAGTAGGCACACGAAATTGAGCACCCCATGGGCAAGCATTTGTCCATGTAGTACTGCCCCTCAAAATAGCACCCATAAGCCTAAAAGAGGAGGGGTGAATGGGCAGGAGCCGGAAGGCGGACTCTATATCCAGTTTAGCCATCAGAGCCCCGGCCCCTGCCCTGCGAACTAGCCCCAATGCCTCATCAAATGATTGGTAAGAAACTGAGCTCAGTTCAGGGGGGATGGCGTCATTCACCGAACGACCCTTCGGGAAGGACAGATGTTGGATGAGCCGGAATTTACCCGGCTCCTTTTTTGGAACTACCCCCAAGGGTGATACAACCAACCCTGGAAGGGGAATATCCTCAAATGGGCCTGCCATACGACCCAACCCAATTTCTTTATTCAGTTTATCCCGCAAAACCCCGGGAAACTGATACGCGGATTTTAGGTTCCTGCGTGACAAGGAACCTTCCACGTGCGATCCGACTGGGATAACAAATCCCGACCGCAGACCGCCACCAAGCAGCAAGGCGGCCTCCTTAAATGGGTATAGCAGCAGCCACTTCTCAATTACGGCCACCCTCAGAGGTGTGGCCGCCCTTTCCAACAGGGAAAGGTTTGGAGCCGGCTGCTGGCCTCTCCTGGGGACGACCCGCGTCCTGGGTTCTGGTACACTCGGACCCCGAGTGGCCGCCACCGCAGGTTCTGCACGCGTGCCGAAATGCGCATGCCGCTCCCCTGGTACATGATTTGTCCTGGAAGTGCCAGCACACCCCTGTGGCCCGCCGTCGAGAGCGCTGCGAGGCCTTAACGCCCCCCGATGCTCCGACTACTGTAGCCGGCGCCGCCTGTTTTTCAGGACCCAATTGCGCCCACAGACGCGAATCAACGTCACCGAAAGTAAGAAGAGGGTTCCCAACCATCTTTCTACGGAAAGCAGCGTCGTAATCCCGCCAAGCTCCATCCCTGTACTTCTCGTACACTGTTTCGATGGAATCCTGATATTTCAGGATGTTTAAGGCTTGATCGGGAAATTTAGAGATATAACAGGACGCATAAACCCTAAAGCACTTGCGCCATTCCTCATAGGAATCAGGACGTTTAAATTTTTTCGGGCCCGTGCCATCATCCGCCATTTCTTTCTGGCGATAAGCTTCCGCAGAAAGCTCAAACATGTGCACGTACCTCCCACCCTGAATGCGCCGCACCATCTTAGATTTGAGATGCTCATGAAGGCTAAACGCAGGCCATGTGTCAGTGTCCCCATGTATAGCTGCCCTGCGCCTGTTCCCCATAAGTGGGCTAACTAAGTCTGTTGACGCAGGAGGTGTCAACATAGGAACAGTGGGCTCCATGCGGGATGAACCAGGGGGGAGGGGAAGACCCATGGCCTTCCTTTCTTCCACTAACCATTTCACCATCCTATACATTCTTTTTTGCCCTTTCGCTTCCAACCCCAGGGATCTATCACTCTCTGAACCTGAATCATCCGAGGATGAACTTAAAACACTACGTTCAAAAGTAATAGCGCGCTTACCAGCTCCCAAGAGGCGTTGAACCGGGACAGGACCAGAAGAAGTGGACGGCTGTTCCTGAGACTGTGGCTCCCTTTCCACGGCACTGGGGGTGGACTGGAGTGGCTGTAATGCAGTTCTGGGTTCCATATTGTTCTGTGGAGAAAAATGTGAAAGAGGAGTACCCAGGGAAGGGGACGAAGGCCCACCAACCACATTACCCCGGGACCCTAGGGGACTGGGGCTCCTGTGATCACTGCCACACTCCTCAATACCATCATCAACCATATCAGCCATACGCACATTCGTCACTGCATTAGCAAACTGCACTTGTCTATTCTGTTCAGTCGCAGCCTGCGTGCCCTGACATAGACTGGGCGTGATAACTGGGCCTTTCTTTGCTGAAGCCCTAGTAACAACACCCGGTGGAGCCCCGCTGAGGGCCACACCCGCGGGCGCCGCCCGCGCACCCTGTCGGGCGTTACGTTTGCTGCGTGACGCAGTACTACGGCGTCTGCTAGGCCGCGATGTATTCGCGGGCCGGCGCTTGCCCCCAGGCTGCGTGATTGCGGCCTGAGGCCCTGCGACTTGTTGCGCAGTAGGCATATTCCCCGTCAGGCCTGCGGCCTGCTCATTAATGCCTGTTTCCCCAATCTGGGCCCTCCCGGGCGAACGTGCCCTTGTTCCTTGCCCCTCAGAAACCACTTGCCCCTCAGACACACCATTTGCCCTGATCGGAGCACCGTCAAGTGCTAACATACCCCCGGTCAGGCTTGCGGCCTGCTCATGAGATCCCTCATGCAACCTTCTACCCCTTTCAATGGCCGCCAAATCAGTTTCCCTTCGCGGGCGCTGGGTAATTGAGCCTCGCTGCGCACCCCCCGCGGGCGTCGCCCCCCCCCGGGGTACCCCTCTCTTACCTGCGTACCCCGGCGGAGAAGACGATGCTGCCCGCTTGCCTCTGGATTCCGGAATGGCGTTTCCGGACGTGACGTCACCGGAAGTGACGTCACCGGAAATGGCCAAACCGGAAGAGACGGGCTCTGAAGGGGCCATGGAGGCCCGCGTGGACGCCGGCTCGCAAACTGAAGCCGGGGGGCCTCCCTGGGATGCCGGCCCCCCGCCGGAAAGCACCGCTGCCAAAGATTGGAGCAGCGCTACCGCCGTGGAGACCGCCTCACCGGTAAGAATGACCGGAGCAGATACGGCCTCCCCCCCGCCAAGAACAGGGCCCTGTTCCCCTACCACAACCTCCTCTGCTATTTGGAGACCCACCTCTACTGAAAGGGGAATTAAAGGAGGGGAGGGAGAGACAACCATAACTTCGGGATACAGGCTAGACTCCGGGGGACGACTCACCGGGCGAGGGGGGGAAGGCTGCACCACATCTTCTCCAGAGTCAAACTCATCGATCACCAGCTCATCTAATTCCGACATCTTCTTCCACAGGACTCCTGACAGATGATCCTGACGCTGTGAAGACGAGCTGGAAAAGAGGGTTTGGGCCTTGGGAGCTGACTACTTAAAGGTAAGCTAAACCCCACCCTCACTAATGCAACATTGTTGCAACCTTCACAGCAGCACACTCCTAAGGGCCTTAATTATTATGGTCGTTCTGGGCTATGCTGCCCTCCACTGTCTTAAAAAACATATATAAATAGGAAAATAATAACAAGAAATATCACATAAATAAATATACGTTGAAAATAAATAAACAGAAGTGTTGAAGAAAGTCCTTAAACACAAAAGTAAAAGCTCATGAACAGTTCATAAGGATCCAGTACTTCTTAAAACTTCCAAACCCCCTATGGGTGTGCACTTACTTGAAAAGACCTCAATCAATATGAGGTAAGTAGAGACGTAATCACTTGTCAAAACACGCTGTCTGCAGAAGCCTCTTGTATGGGATACGGAAACCCCTTTAAAGCTTGGAGTGTTCACGGATAAAAACTTTCAAATCCTCTTTTGGTAGAGTGAGGTAGAACTTCAATACGGTGTCATAAAATACAAAAAGAAGGGAAACACTGATAGTGCATTAACCTTTATTTAATAGAGTAAAAACACCCGTCGATTAAACCTACTCACAAAAGAGACCTCAATAAATTAGGTAAAAGTACAGCGTGTAAACCCAAATACAGGCAAATGTCAGCAGCTGTGATAATAGCAGCAAGGAAACCTTACGCGTTTCGAAGGCGTGTAAGACTTGCATCTGCCTTCTTCATCAGAGGTGTATGATACACATAGGGCAGCATTTCAGGTCAGGATAAAGCTCAATAGGGATGTAAGGAAATTGATGTTTGAGCTTAGGGGGTTTGTTGTGGAGCACAAATCCATCACGGCAGCTGACCGGAGCCTCTACTGAGGTGACAGGGTTCATCTTTTGGACCATGGCATGGACCTGTTTCTTCAAGACCTAAGGCAGTCCCTACTCCTATTTGTGTGAGTTTGGGTGGCGGCGAGAGTGGCCCTAGTATGTGGGCTATCTCGTGGTGGGTGGACAGTGTCCGGGGGCAGGATGTGATCGAGGTAGAGTGACAGCTACTTCCGGCCAGGGGTGAAGTCCTCAGACGTGTGTCTGGGGTGTTCCCTGCCCATGTGATTCGAAACCAAGAACTTCCTAAGCCTTTCCAAGCTCAATCCTATTGGCTAATTGTATCAGCCAATAGGATTTTTTCAACCTTAATTTTGATTGACTGATAGAATTCGGAATCTAAGGGACGCCATCTTGGATGATGTGATTTAAAGGAACCTTCATTCGTCGTTAGCCATCGAAAGAAGAGGATGCTTTGCGCCGGTTGTCTTGAAGATGGAGCCGCTCCGTGTCGGAAGGATGAAGATAGAAGATGCCATCTGGATGAAGACTTCTGCCCGTCTGGAGGACACTTCTGCCGGCTTTGTTGAGGACATCTTGGTGCTTGGATGAAGACTTCTCCCGGTAAGTGAATCTTCGGGGGGTTAGTGTTAGGATTTTTTAAGGGTGTATTGGGTGGGTTTATTTTTTTAGGTTAGGGCTTTGGGCAGCAATAGAGCTAAATGATAGTCTCTACAGCGTGGGAGCGCTCAGACTTCCACTCTGTGTGATTGTTGGCTGCTAGTGTGAACTTCACGTAAGCGTACCCCCCCCCCCCCTTCCTGACATCACAATGACGCTCCACAAGCAGAACAGCTGTACCGGTGCAATGTAAGTAGTGATCCACCACCACTACAAAGTAACAAACAAAAGCAAAGTCCAATGCACTCGGCAGGTGTAAGGAGTGAAAATTGAGAAAAAAGACCAAAGGCTCTGATGTGCTTGCAAAAAGTCTGTATTCCAGTCAAAACGGCAAAGGCAAAATTACAGGTAACAGACAGGCATTGATCAGCAGGTCAAACGCGATTCATAATGGTAGGAAGTAATGATAAATATATGAAACGCGTTTGCCCTGCTGATCAATACCTGTCTGTTACCTGTAATTTTGCCTTTGCCGTTTTGACTGGAATACAGACTTTTTGCAAGCACATCAGAGCCTTTGGTCTTTTTTCTCAATTTTCACTCCTTACAGCTGCCGGGTGCATTGGACGTTGCTTTTAATAGAGCTAAATGCCCTTTTAAGGGCAATGCCCATCCAAATGCCTATTTCAGGGCAATGGGGAGCTTAGGTTTTTTTAGTTAGGCTTTTATTTGGGGGGTTGGTTGTGTGGGTGGTGGGTTTTTACTGATGGGGGGGTTGTTTGTATATTTTTTACAAGTAAAAGAGCTGATGTCTTTGGGGCAATGCCCCGCAAAAGGCCCTTTTAAGGGCTATTGGCAGTTTAGTTTAGGCTAGGGTTTTTTTTTATTTTGGGTGGGCTTTTTTTATTTTGATAGGGCTATTAGATTAGGTGTAATTAGTTTAAAGATCTTGTCATTTGTTTTTTATTTTCTGTAATTTAGTGTTTGTTTTTTTTGGTAATTTAGCTAATTTTATTTAATTTATTTAATTGTATTTAATGTAGAAAATGTATTTAATTGTAGTGTAGTGTTAGGTGTTATTGTAACTTAGGTTAGGTTTTATTTTACAGGTAAATTTGTATTTATTTTAGTTAGGTAGGTATTAAATAGTTAATAATTATTTAGTAATTATTCTACCTAGTTAAAATAAATACAAACTTGCCTGTAAAATAAAAATAAAAATAAACCCTAAGCTAGATACAATGTGGCTATTAGTTATATTGTAGCTAGCTTAGGGTTTATTTTACAGGTATTTAGTTTTAGATAGGAATTATTTAGTTAATGATAGGAATTTTTCTTTATTTTTATTTTAATTATATTTAAGTTAGGGGGTGTTAGGGTTAGACTTAGATTTAGGGGTTAATAAATATAATATAGTGGCGGCGACGTTGGGGGCGGCAGATTAGGGGTTAATAAATGTAGGTAGGCGGCGGCAATGTTAGGGGTGGCAGATTAGGGGTTAATAATATTTAACTAGTGTTTGCGATGTCGGGCGGCAGATTAGGGATTAATAAATATAATGTAGGTATCGGCGATGTTGGGGGTGGCAGATTAGGGGTTAATAAGAGTATGGTTAGGGGTGTTTAGACTCGGGGTTCATGTTAGGGTGTTAGGTGTAAACATAAAATGTGTTTCCCCATAGGAATCAATGGGGCTGCGTTACGAAGCTTTACGCTGCTTTTTTGCAGGTGTTAGACTTTTTCTCAGCTGGCTCTCCCCATTGATGTCTATGGGGAAATCATGCACGAGCACGTACAGCCAGCTCACCGCTGACTTAAGCAGCGCTGGTATTGGAGTGCAGTGTGGAGCGCAATTTTGCTTTACGCTCACTTCTTGCCTGTTAACGCCGGGTTGATAAAAACCCGTAATACCAGCGCTGTAGGTAAGTGAGTGGTGAGAATAATCTGCAAGTTAGCAACGCACCCCTCATAACGCACAACTAGTAATCTAGCCGTTTGTTATTTAATTGATTTTCATGTCAACCAATAAGTATGTAAGCTTCACCTTTGCTCTTGACAATCCTTAATCCATATAAAAAGACATTAAAAAATATATTTTGGTGTTGCTGATGGATTGTAGCAGTAGCATTGGCCACTACTTTAACTTTATTTCATTTTCAGCTGCTGTCCAGCTTCTCTCCTGCCCTGAAGATGACCTTATCATCTAATCTTGGACATGATGAAAGATGCGTCCAAAATATTATTTTTACATATCTAGTACTAGTCTGGGCACATGCCTAGTATTAGTTTAACACATAGTAAAATAATACTTCTATTATCTAATTTCCTTCATTCTCTTGGTATCCTTTGTTGAAGAAGCAGCAATGCACTACTAGGAGGTAGCCAAACACCAGATGAGCCAATAACATGAGGCATATATGTGCAGCACCAATCAACATACCTAGGTGTCCTTTTCAACAAAGGATACGAAGAAAACAAATCAAAACAAATTAGATGATAGAAGGAAATTGGAAAGCTGTTTAAAATTGTATGCTCTACCTAAATCATGAAAGGAAAAATTTGGGTTTCATGCCACTTTAACTCCTCTCTCATCTGAAGACAATCTAGCTTGATAGTTGTGTTTGTTCTTCCTTCGTCCTTTGCACAGTGACAGAAACAAGAGAACATGTATCTGGTGATTTATCAAAACATCTTCAAAATTAGCAAAGTTTTAAGAAGCCTGATATTTGTGTTTGTTCTTTTTAATGTTTATTTTTTAAACATCCATTGTGTATAGAAAACACAGTCATACATCTGTTTTATATTTACATAAAAACCAGAGAAAACGGAAAATATAAATTCTGTGAAAACCACATAGATATATACATATCCCACACACAAACATGATAACAAACCAATTAAAGGGATCACAGCTCAAAGGAGCAGAATTGTTTTTCTGATTTTGAACACTTTCTGTTTGTCAATAACGTAGAGGATGTGGCTTCTATAATCTACCCAGTAGGATGGTTTGTATAAGAAAATCTCTATTATTCAGCAGATTTATTTAACATGAAATCAAATAGATGCATTTCAGTTGCAGTATAGCTAAATTGTTAAAGGGACATAAAACCCAGACTTTTTCTTTCATGATTCAAATAGAGAATACAATTTTAAACAACTTTCTAATTTACTTCTATTATCCATTTTTCTTCATTTTTTTGTTATCCTTTGTTAAAAAGCAGTAAGATAAGTTCAGGAGTGTGCACGTGTCGGCAGCAGTTTTGTAACAATGTTATACATTAGCAAGAGCACTAGATGACCGCGCTATTTCCTGCCATGAAGTGCTCCAGACATGGGTTTAGATATCTACAATAACATGAGAACGAAGCAAATTTGATAACGTAAGTAAATTGGTAACTCTTTTAAAATTGTATTCTCTATTTGAATCACGAAAGAAAAAAATGTGGGTTTCATGTCCCTTTAACAGTAACATGATGACTCTCTATTGTTTTTCAAAAAAATATTACTTTTTTACAGTGAAAAACCTGCATAAATATTTAAGAATTATTAATACACACCTAGATTACGAGTTTTGCGTTCGTGTTTTAACGCTGAAAAATGGCCATTTCAGCGTTAAAACAGCAACACAGCCATTACGAGCCTTTTAGCCTATAAGGCAACGTCAGTACCTCACTCAAAAAAATGACGTTTTTGCATGGGATTTCCATAGCGCTGCCATTACAAGCTTTGCGGTGAGGCTAAAATGCTTGTGTTACACCCTTTACCAACACGATCCGTTGCGCTATCTGACACCAGTAGTTATGAGTTTTACGCAACAAAACTAACACCCATAAACTACCTATTAACCCCTAAACCGAGGCCCCCCCTGCATCACAAACACTATATTAAAGTTATTAACTCCTAATCTGCCACTCCCGAAATCGCCGCTACTAATAAAATGTATTAACCCCTGGGCGTGTCTCTGGGCAGCACCTTGAATGGTAGCAATATTGGTAGCTCTGTGTAGATCACTGATACTTTGCCTATTACCAGTGAAATAACTGATCATCCAGCTATATTATCCTAATATACAGATTCTATAGGCCAATCTGATTTGGAAGATATATCTTTGATATGTACTCCATCTCTGCAAACTAATCCGGAGCATTGAGGCCTAAGGCAAATTCTTCAGTGAGACGCTCTCAACCCCCCCCCCCCCCTGTAATACAACAGGCCATGTAAGCAGTGCACAGACACTGAAAATATAACCTCGTCTCCAACCTACAACATATATGTTTATGCCGCCCATCACTTGTCCTATGTGACTGAAGAAAAGAGGATTAAGTGACTTTTCCACTGTACACGCACTTACAAAAGATGGCGCCTAATGTTAACTCACTACTTGAGACTATGACCAACTTGCTGACTGAACACCATGAGAAGCTACTGCAAACTTGGGCCTCGCTTCCATTGAGTCGTAATTCAGTTTGCGTGCACTCGCAAACCGTTAAATATGCTGTCGAAAGCAATAGCGTTTAACGACTGTTTCCAATGGCGCGTTATACCTCAATATCGGCTGCCGGACTTCGGCTGCCGAAAAGATTTTCGCGTCCCATAGAAAGTAATAGAAGCCGTTAATCGATAAATTATACCAGGTTTCCATTGAAAGCGCTAACCGTTAATACACTGTCGGAGGCTGTCGATACATTGAGAAATATTACCCCCAGCTCAACTAGGTGTAAAGGAGGAAAAAAGAGCTTTTTGAGGCCTGTTTCTCATTGAAATAGCAAATCACAAAAATATTATGAGTGTTTCAATGTACAAATAACATTATATATGCTACATTTATTGGTCCTATGTATAGGAATATTTGCACCCATGTTGTCATAGAAATTTCAATATGTATGTGCATATAAAAATATATGCAAGCACCACAATTATGGAACGACCTCCCGCACACTTTCAAACCTTCCCCATGCCTAATATCCTTTAAGAGATCCCTCTCTACATATCTCAAAACAGAATGCACCTGTCATTGTTGATTATATATTTCCTACCGGTTCTATGTTAAATTTTTGTGCATATATGGTGTATTATTATTTTTTTTTATTTTATTGTACCCATTGTATCAATGCAATGTTTTGTGGACCCAGGACATACTTGAAAACCATAGAAATCTCAATGTATCTTTCCTGGTAAAATATTTTAAAAATAAATAAAATATCTACCTATTCAAAATGAAACCTTTGCCCAGGGATGCTATATATAATCTCAATACATATAGAAAAATAATTCAAAGGAAATAAGTTGTTTATCATGAAGATGAGTTTTATTATTACAGATTTACCCTCATTCAAATGTAATTTTCAATGTGAAAATCATATTTATTCAATACAAAACGATGACACATTAAAGTTATAATGTGTCATAGTACTAATATTTATAAAATATATGTAATGTCATGTCTGCTAAAGCAGATAATACATTTGCAATATTTAGACTATTAACCAAAATACATAAGTGCTTAATATTACATACTTCAAGAGATATGAAGTATTGTCTTTAACATGGAGTTATTGAAACATTTTAAAAGTGCATTGTGCATTGGTCCCAGGGAGAGTCTGTGTCTGTTCATATGATGTCAATTAAAATGTATTAATCACCTCTATATCATGGCAATCACATATATGTTGTATATACATCAGTGCATAAATATCCTAAAGATACATTTATCTAATTATTCTAAATATTGAATAATAATCTTGACAAAAAGGAGTGCATTAGTCATGATAGGTATTAGTCATGATAGGTATATATTTCAGATATTACATTCCACATAGGACTATAAGAATGAATGCAAGGTATTTGGCCATATCAACAGGAAGGAGTATTTACTTTTCAACTCTTCTATAACTGTATAACCCTTATTAGCTTCATCTGAAGGAGCAAACAACATATGCTTGTGGAATATAAATCATAACATTTACACATGTCACGTTGACTTATGTTAGATAGCATATACTGTATAAATTTCAGACACGTATCCCCAAGTATTCTTAAACGGCATAATATGATATCCTCAATAAAAGGACACATAAATTTATCAACAATGTACACCTGCATATTAATTGACATCATGTGAAATAAAAATGAATAAAGCTGTTAATTTTTAGCAGATAAACAGCTATTAGAATAATATTAAGATATATGTTCAAATTTGGATTAGAAAAATGGATGCATATTTATGAGATGAAAATCGCACTTAAAAAAGTGCTTTAGTGCAAAAATTAGATATGATATATCTTGGGTTGAAAAAAAAGAATATTAATTAATTCTTGCGGCGGGATTTTGCCTTTGGAGGAGAGGTACTTAGGGGGGCAGTGTGGCGTCTTGTGCGACGCCCACCAGCTGAATGTGAGGCTAATAACCGCGATTCAGGGTCCTGCAGGGAGATGACAGAGGATGCAAGGGAGGATGGAGTTTGGGGCCTATCCGCGAGCCTCTCCACTGCCTCTGCCAGGCGGACGAGTGAGGCATTATGGATGTCCATTTGGCTCTGTATCCTTCTCAAATCCTGCTGCTGTTGGAGCCTGGACAGCCTAAGCTCTCTATGTATGAGCCTCAGTAGATCATCCTGCTGGGACTGTGCCGGACCCTGTTGTACATTTGGTGTCTCAGGAACTAATAATTGGCTGGTTCCAGGGCTGTCTCTCCGTATTGGTGACTGTGAGGTTGTCTGTGATGGCACTGTTGGCAATACATTGGTGGGTGCAGTGGGTGGTGGTGTGGATTCCTGTTGTGCCATAGGAGTGGGAGGCATATAGTACAGATGATGCAGATCTGTATGCTGCTGTGGTGGGTGCATCATCTGCTGCTGAGGATAATGATGTCGTGGGGGGTGCATCATCTGCTGCTGAGGAGGATGTTGTGGGGGGTGCATCATCTGCTGCTGAGGAGGATGTTGTGGGGGGTGCATCATCTGCTGCTGAGGAGGATGTTGTGGGGGGTGCATCATCTGCTGCGGTGGGTGCAGCTGTGGGGGCTGTGCCATTTGTTGCTGCGAAGTATGCATGAACTGCCATTGTTGAGGAGGATGAGTCTGCTGGGGTTCAGAACCCAAAACATGAAATGTTGTCTCCGAAGTAGATGGAGAAGGGCATGATACATCCTCCACCTCATATGCCCTAGGCTGCTGCATATCATCTTCTAAGAGGCTGATATAGGAGGTAGTGTCACCATAGATATCCTCATCCTCCTCAGTGAATGTAGGAACATCCTGCTGTGGTGTTGGTGCAGCTTCATACTCCTCCTGTTCGGAACCTACAAATAAATATACGGTATGTTTACATTATCTATCTAATAGAATATATTACTTTGTAGCATAACAATACAGACTATTATATTCCATATTTATGTGTATATATGTACACACACACACATACACACACACACACACACACATACACACACACACACACACACACATACACACATACATACATACATACACATACACACACACACACATACATACATATAGTGTGTTTGGGATAAAATCAAAGCATATATGACCATAACTGAGGAATCTTTATAGACTGTGTCTTAAAGGAACATTGTTAAAGGGACACTGTACCCAAATATTTTCTTTTGTTCAGATAGAGCATGCAATTTTATTCAACTTTCGGATTTACTCCTATTTTCAAATGTTCTTTATTCTCTTGGTATCTTTATTTGAAATGCAAGAATGTAAGTTTAGATGGTGGCCCATTTTTGGTGAACAACCTAGGTTGTCCTTGCTGATTGGTGGATAAATGCATCCACCAATCAAAAACTGCTGTCCAGAGTTCTGAACCTAGAAAAAAAGCTTACATGTCTTATTTTTCATGTAAAGATAGCAAGAGAATGAAGAGAAATTCATAATAGGAGTAAATTAGAAAGTTGCTTAAAATTGCATGCTGTATCTGAATCACAAAATAAATATTTTGGGTACAGTGTCCCTTTAAGGACAATGACACATGATTTATATGAAATGCTTAATATTCTTGGATATTATATTATCAATATTCTTGCTTGTCGGAGCAGATATACAATACAGAGTGCTTGCTGAACATATTAAATACAACTATGTAAATTTAGATTCATAGCTAAACACAGATGGGTATTTATGATATACAACATATATACATCACATATATGGTTATATTTAATATTGAATATTCACCTTCATACACCTCTTCAGGTGGCACAGAGGTGTCCATTGTCCCCTTACATCCGTAAACAGATTCATCCGAGATGACATTGGACAGCATCTCCTCCCATGACCTTAGGTGTATCCTCTTGCTAGGACCACCACCTGTCCCACGTGCATATTTGGCCTGCTGTGCCAGCTTAGCTTTGGTTTCCCTCCTGCAGTCATGATAGCGGTGTTTAATGCTGGCAGTAGAACGATTACGTCCTAAGCAGCTGACTGCCACTCGAATCTCCTCCCACAGCTTATTCCGGACAGCCGGCCTCAGGTTAGGGTTCTCCAGCTGAGCTGCCCTCTCCAAGTATGCCTCAACAAGAGCCTCCTTTTCCTCCTCAGAGTACCTCTCCTCTCTTAGCCTGCCCTTCACACCTGAAGGGCCAGCAGACACAGACTCTCCCTCCTGTGACTGGGGACCAGCCCTCTCTACCTCCTCTGTCCCTGCAGGCTGTGACAGGCTACCACCAGCCCCACCCCCAGTTGCCACAGTCTGCCCCACTTTCCCTTTTCTTTTTGTGCCTAGCTGAGGCTGACTCCTCCTCACTCCTCCCACCTCCATTCCTCTTCCACCCTCTCTCCTTCCCTCCTCTGCCAGGGTTTGAGGAAGGACAAATCCTCCACCCAAACCTCGGCCCCTATTCCTGCCCATACTACTCCCTACTTCCCCCCTCCCCCTCCCTCTATCCACCCTCACCACTGCCCTCCCCCTAGCCACCCCCTTCCCAACTCCACTAGGCCTATCCATCCCTTTCTCCTTCCTCCCTAACTCTAACCTAACACTAAAGTCCCTAGCTTACCTAACTACACTAATTCACCTAACTAAACCCTAAATTAAATAGCCCCAAAACTAACTACCTAACCTATCTAGACCCTAACTATCTCTATTCTATATCCCTCAAAATAAAAATAAAATGTGGGGGTGAAAATAAACAAAGGGATGTAAATGAAAAAGGAAAAACTAAGGAGGATTAGAACAAAATTATAGAAAAATAATAAGGGATGCAAATTAAGAAAGGGGTGAGCTATATAGTCAAATGAAACAAAAAATATGGGATGTTAAAAAAAAAAAAAAATAGGATGGGCAAAATGTATATATAAAAAAACAAGTTATATAGTGAGGAAGGGAAGGGTAGTCAAAGGGGGGATGGGAAGTGGAATAAGGGGATTAATGAAAGGAGTAATAAAGGAAGATGGGGATATGGGGGTTAATGTAAAAAAAATGTGAATGTGTTTGTATCAAATAAAAGTGTGTATGTGTGTGTGTGTGTATTTGTGTGTATAAACTAATGTGTGTTAATTAACTAATGTATGGATGTGTGTGTGTGTGTTCCTAATATTATATGAGGCCTACAATAAGAATATATGGAAATCAAATATCAAACTCTCCACTAACTCTCAAACAACTCTCAAAAACCCAAAACTCCTACCAACGCAACTAGCTCCCGTGTCTTTCTCTCTAGAGGCGATCACAGGTAAAGAGCGCAGGCGCAAACCGTTATTCTTATAGACAGAGGTCGGGTTACCATGGCAATGCACTTGTTATGGCGCGCTTTTCGACAAATCCGACATCGGTTGGCAACGCAAACTTACGTACGGCCGAAAAGAGCGACTGCGCGCAACACGCTAATCTTTTCAATGGAAACCTGGTACTAAAATGGAGCCGTAAATTACCTTTAGCTGTCGTCCGCTTCGGTAGCTTACGGCTCCATTTTTAACGACTCAATGGAAGCGAGGCCTTGGTCGGCTGTATGGGGTAGCTTGTGTGAGCTAACAAAGCAAATTGGATCTCGACACATGATACCAAGAGCCTCTCCGGTGAAATCTGACAAGGATACAAGTACCCAAGTGATCACCCCTATTTCATCAGATCCCTCAATTCAGGTTCAAGCTCCGGCTGAAACAGATCAGAACTTTCACTCAAGGGGTCCGGAGAAAAACTCCTTAGCTATGGACAATTCTACAGATAAATCTGCAAGCCTGAGAGCGCAAAAAAAAAATTTCCACTGCGAGACAGCCGACCGCAAGGGAGGCGATTGAGGCCAAGATCGGTACATGTACCTTGCTCACTAACTCAGAGATGACACACCACATGCAGGACGTTGGAGTCAGGATGAAGTCCCTCAGGTATTTCTGGAGCACCGGGGATTGAAAAAGTCAATCTGGGAGAAGCAGTCCTGGGTGCAGTGCACAATTCAGACAAAATAGTGGCTATGGCTGCAAATCCCCACTCTGCACATCAAAACCCTACTCTGTTCAGAATAAAATTGAACGTCAGAGCCTTAGCTTTTGACAAGCCTGAAGGAAGCTTGTGCCACCTTTTTGATCCGGGGGGACCTATTTTGAAAACCTGACCTGAAGCTTGCAGATGAACATTATAATCTATGGAACTTTAATACGGAAAGCCCTCTGAAGGGTGTGACTCAGTAAGTATTGTTATGGCATTGGATGACTTTCGGGCAGCTGGGAGTTTACAGAGTCTGCTTTATAAATTTCATTATATGTCCCGTAGTGCTAAAGGTTTGTAAGGCTTTATATGTTATATATGTTGTCTGTCTTGGCAGCCCACTGTTGTACACTATTTCAGCCTCCACTCACTATGTGTTTGCTACTTAGACATGAGTCTATAGTCTAAATATCTCTGTGATATGATTGCACCATTAGTTAATTTCAGTTCCACTAGGAACAACTTTAGCTGTACGTACTCATCATATGCGGCTCAGACTGTCATTTTAACTTAGTACAACATCGCAGATGTTTTTTTAGTTAATGCATATGTTCTGGTCTATCTAGTCATGAGCTTGAGGTTACACCTTGAACAGGAGACCAGTCTTCTTTTGTTTCATGAGGCAATATGATTAGTTACTAAGGGTCAGCTCTGTTAACTACACCACATGCCACTTTCTCTTGGTGTTCTTTGTGTGTGAAGATCATATAGGAAGACTGCTAGAGTGGGTCTGCATATGTTGTTGCTTGTTTTGACATAACCATTTCCTATCTGCAGACTTCATACCATACCTTGCCCATGTTAGCAAACTGTTCATACTAAGTAGATACACCGTTATTTCCTTTTGTACTGAGATATATTGTGAAATGTGACCATTGTTATACTTAATAGCCCTAAGTCAAAGTGCACGTCCAAAGATGATCTGATACTTAAGTATTCTCCCTAGCTGATGAGCTATAGTGCCCACAGCCTGACTCTGTATTTATAAGAAACAATTTCTAATTTGTATTAGTACCCAGATATTAATGGTGCCTTATTACTTAAGGATCTAAAGGTTTTCCCTTATTTAGCAAGCTGTACCCATTATAATTTATAATGGGTATAGACTGGTACGAGTCCTCCTAGGAGTAACGCCAACTCTCACCCAATAAACTATTATGGCCCGGGTCAGATCTATTTGAGTCATGTAAACTTAATAATGTCCCTTATATAGCTAGCTGTACCCCTTTTACTAATTTAGCCCTACCAACTTGTTTTAGCAAAAAATAAAGCTTGCAGTCATTTACTTCTATTATAACATATAATCCTTAAACTAAGTTTCACAAGGAACAAGAGTGACCAATTGTTTTATTTACGCCCCTCCCTTGAGTTATCTCTGTTTAAGTGGGTCCATGAGTGGCCCGGTAGGACACAGAGGACACCCTATATCCATAGTTAGATCACCTAAAACTAAAACTAGGTTCTTCAGTGGAGACCCAAGAGTGGCCTCCTCCCGATCGAGATATCCCACTATAGATATCTATGTGCTGTTTTCTTGAGAGGTCCAGGAGTGACCTTGTGTGACTTCTAGTGGGTACAAAGTTCTTAGGCACATTTGACTATATTTGACTCGTAATCTGTCCTATGAATACATGATTATTTTACCTGTTGACAATTATTATTTGTATGCCTTGCAAAGAACCTCAATAAAAATTATTAAAAAAAAATTAAAAAAAATTATTAACCCCTATTCAGCCATTCCGCGACATCATCACCACCATAATAAAGTTATTAACCCCTATTCTCCCGCACCCCAGCATCGCCCACACTATAATAAAGATATCAACCCCTATTCCGCTGCTCTCTGACATCGCCGCCACTAAATAAAGTTATTAACCCCTAAACCTCTGGCTTCCCACATCACTGCCAATAAATAAATCTATTAACCCCTAAACTGCCAGCCCCCCACATCGCAAAAAAACTAAATAAAACTATTAACCCCTAAACCTAACAACCCCCTAACTTTAAATTAACATGACCAGATCCATATATTAAAATAAATAAAAACTTACCTGGGAAATAAAAAAATAAATAAGTTTAAACTATAAATTAAACTAACATTACTATTATACTAAAATTAAAATAATTATCAATTAAATAAATTAAATTACTCATTAAAAAAAACTAACACTACTACAAAAAATTAAATCTACAGTTACAAAAAATAATAAAAAACTAAATTACGAAAAATAGCAAATGAAATTACAATTACACCTAATCTAATAGCCCTATAAAAATAGAAAAGCCCCCCAAAATAAAAAAACCCTAGCCTACAATAAACTACCAATAGCCCTTAAAAGGTCCTTTTGTAGGGTATTGCCCTAAAGAAATCATCTCTTCTACCTGAAAAAAATACAAAGACCCCCCAACAGTAAAACCCACCACCCAACCAACCCCCCAAAATAAAAAAACCTAACACTAACAAAAACCTAAGCTACCCATTGCCCTGAAAGGGCATTTTTATGGGCATTGCACTTAAAAGGGTATTTAGCTATTTTTCTTACCCTTAAAAGGGCATTTAGCTATTTTTCTTACCCTTAAAAGGGCATTTAGCTATTTTAAGACAAGCCCAAACCCTAATCTGAAAAAAACCCACCCCAAAAAAGTTTAAAAAAACCTAATACTAACCCCCGACGATCCACTTACAGTTTCTGAAGTCCGGACATCCAGGCGGCGAAGTCTTCATCCATGCGGCGAGGTCTTCATCCATCCAGGCGGCGTCTTCTATCTTCATCCAGGCAGCATCTTCTATCTTCTCCCCGGAGGCGTGGAGCGGGTCCATCCTGAAGACATCCGGCGTGGAGCATACTCTTCATACGGTCGCTGCCGTATACTGAATCTTCAATGCAAGGGAGCCTTTTCAAAATGGCGTCCCTTGCATTCCTATTGGCTGATTTGATTTTTGAAATTCAAATTAGCCAATAGGATGAGAGCTACTGAAATCCTATTGGCTGTTTAAATCAGCCAATAGGATGAGAGCTACTGAAAATCTATTGGCTGATTTGAATAGCCAATAGAATTTCAGTAGCTTTCATCCTTCTCGCCGCCTGGATGTCCGGACTTCAGAAACTATAAGTGGATCGTCGGGGGTTAGTGTTAGGTTTTTTTAAACTTTTTTGGGGTGTTTTTATTTTGAGATTAGGGTTTGGGCTTGTCTTAAAAGAGCTAAATGCCCTTATAAGGGCAAGAAAAGAGCTAAATGCCCTTTTAAGGGCAATGCCCATATAAATGCCCTTTTCAGGGCAATTTTTATTTATTTTAAGATAGGGATCTTGTAATTTTAATTTAAAGTTAGGGGTTAATAGTTTAATTTCGTTTATTGCGATGTGGGGCGCTGGCGGTTTAGGGGTTAATAGGTTTATTTAGTGGTAGTGATGTGGGAGGCCAGAAGTTTAGGGGTTAATAACTTTATTTAGTGGAGGCGATGTCAGGGAGCGGCGGAATAGGGGTTAATATCTTTATTATAGTGTGGGCGATGTTGGGGTGTAGGGGAATAGGAGTTAATAACTTTATTATAGTGGCAGCGATATCGGAGCGGCAGATTAGGGGTTAATATATTTATTTTGGTGACGGTGATGTCGGGCGGCAGATTAGGGGTTAATAAATTTATGTAGGTGTCGGGGGCAGCAGATTAGGGGTGTTAAGACGTGGGGTTTATGTTTTTCCCATAGACATAAATAGGGTTGCGTTACTGAGCTTTTCATTTCGCGATCGCAGGTGTTAGTTTTTTTCCTAACACTTTCTCCCCATTGATGTCTATAGGGAAAGTGTGCACGAGCACGTCAAAGCAGCCCTTGGATTTTGTGCGGTATGGAGCTCATCGCAACCATATCGCACGCACAAGGTGGCTTTTCCAAAACTCGTAATGGCAGCGCTATGGAGGGTGAAATAAAGCAACTTTTGTTGCATTCGTTTTGCACCCTCTATAGCGCAAAAGTTGTAATCTAGGTGACAGTTTGCTGTTAAAACTTTGACATGTATACACAGAGGATTAGAAGAAAACACCTTTCAACAATGTCTAAGATGGTTCACTTACATACCAGAAACTACCTTTTCCTTCTTGTAAGTGACAGTTCAAGCAACCAATAAATTTGTTGTGGGTAGTATATAGGTGGAATCAGCATGGGTGGGAGGGACAATGATTTGTTCTGTGGGCAGTCTTGGATGTTATTGGGTGGTTAAGTGAATGACCAGGATGTAGGGGTGTGGCTAGGTGGGGAAAAAGTGGTTGGGAGGAGCTATTTTGTCCTTAAAGGACCACTAAATGCAGTATAATAGACAAATACACAATAAAAGACAATGCAGTAGCCCTTGCTTTGAATTTGAAATGAGCAGTCTAATATTTTCTGGCAAATGTCAAAGTTAATCCAATTTTCCCTCCCTCTGTATCATGTGACAATCATCAGCCAATTACAAATAAATATATATATGTTGACATATCCAAATAAAATTTGCTGTCCCATGTTGTAAAGTGGAAATATTAGAAGATAGAAAAGAAAACAAGGATGCCAATATGGCCTAGTACAGTGAGGGGGATCAAAGCAATGATAATGAGGGTACTCACAAGTATACAGCACCCTATAGGGCTGTGAAGGCAACCTGGAACCTCTCAGTTGTCCAGAAAACTGAAAAGTCTGGCAAACAGGAAACTTCTGATAATCCGATACAGCAAAAAGACACAGCACTACTCAAGTGACGTTATTTACAGTTTCTACTTTGGGGCCTGTATTTTCAATATAGTCATTCTAAAGTATTTGTTTTTGATTGTTCATAAGAGGAAATACTCTATGCGCCAACTTAGAAATAATGCAATTATTGAGAGGTGACTGCATTTAAGTGATATTGCACAGGGTGTACTTCTCTTGTATACTGGACTTATGGCTCATTCTATACCTCCGGATTACTGCTGCAACTGTGTTCCCACTTATTTGTAGTTGGTCACGATGTTCCTGTATTCCTGTATCCTTTTTCCATCTTTGTGAAGTCTTTCAATCAGATTTTTCAATTCCTCTGGCAATTCTTTTCCATGTGGAGCCATGATGCAGACATGCAGATAGACACAACCCATAGGTCCAAAATTGAGAAAGTTCTAATGTTCATAGGTCATTGTATAACCATGTTTATGCATTTAGGCTAAATCACAGGTGTACTCAATTTTGTTTCAATGATCTAACTTGTGTGTCAGTGACCACAGGTGTATTCTCTTTTGCTGCATTGAGTACCACTAATCAGAGCCGCAGTGGTCGTACTCCTAAAATGATGCCCCGGACAGTGTGCTACTTGCACAATCTAGCTCTTAAAATCAGATGGGCAAGAGCTTCAGACTTAGCTCAAGGGTTTTTCAATGGAAATTGGAGTTTCTGTGACAGCTCAGACAGTGCGAAGGACATTGCATAATCTCAAGCTCTATGGACTGCGTCCAAGAAAAAAACCCTGCAAGATTAAACTTTGCTAAACAGCATGAAAATATGCCTGATGATTATTGGGAGCAAATTCTTTGGTTAGATAAGACCAAGATAAATTTGTTTGGCTAAGATGGCGTCCAGCATGTTTTGCGTGAACCTATAGATAGTCAGGATTATTACAGTGAAAAGTCCCAACAATGAAGAACAAAGGTGGGAGTGTGATGATATGGGGCTGCATGAGCGTAAAAGGTGTTGGGGAGAGGACATTTATAGATGGCATCATGAATGGCGGTGGATATACCAAAATACTGGCTGAAAAGATGGCGCTCAGACTCCAGAAGCTTCGCAGAAGAGGAATATTCTAACATAACGATGCAAAGCACATTGACAAAATCACAAAAGAGTTTCTAAAGAAGAAAAAAGTGAAAACTATGACCTGGCCAAGTATGTCACCAAGTATGTCACCTGACTTGAATACAATAGAACACCTTTGGAGTATTTTAAAGAGAAAGGTAGAACAACACAACCCCTTCAGCAAAGATCAGCTGAAAAAAAAGTGTCTCTGAAGTCAAGACTGTCAGAACATCTCTTCAGAAATTTGTGCAACACAGGTATCCTCCATTCCGAGGAGGATTGAGTCTGTCAAAATAAAAGATTTTAATCTTAGTAATGACTATTGATGCATTGAGTTCCTACTAAAGGGCTGGTATTTTTAATATAGTAAATCTAAACTGTTTGTTTTTAATTTTACATAAGAGCAAATACCCTACTATAAAACTTTGAAGTTCTGTAATTACTGTAAGGTGATACAATTTTGAATTATTTGACATTTAAAAAAATGAATGCACTAGGCAGTTTTTGAAGGCTAAAGTTGGCGGCTGTGGGGTATTAGAAAAAATACGGCATTCGCATTGCACCTCACTCTTAATACCAACGCACATTTGCGTGCGCTGGTATTACTAAGTTGAGTACAAATATCGCTTTTGCAGAAGCAATATTTTGCACTCAACTTGTAATCTGGCCCATAGTAAGATACAATTAAGGTCTGTGACATTTTAAAATTGTATTACATTATTTGTAATTCTTCTGTCACCTATAGAATATAAACATTCCCCCTATATCCCCTGTTTAGACATAGAAAAGCTCAGCACTAGTGACGTCAAAATAAAGTTTATTTTCTCTGTGTTAGCACAGATTTATGATATCCTAGTGACTTTCCTTTTGGGAATAACTAAAGTGATACTGTACTAATTAATTCAGTGTTATGATAAGTAAAGTGTGCTCATGTGCCTTTGGAACTGAGGGCATATAGGAATTTCATCACAGCTTTTGTCTCCTTCCCAGAATCCCCCTGCCCCCTATTCCGGCACTGTCGCTTATTTTACAGCGTCTGTAAATTCCCAGTTTTATTGGAAAGAAATAAACTCAATTATTTACAGAGGGAAAAGCTGCGTCACATTACAGGATGTGGGGAGGGGGCATCTCTCAGCTTGGATATTCGCCACAAAGGGGGTTTCAGCCTGCCAGCCACTGCTATGGGCAACCAAGAATATCTTGTCACCTTCATTAAAGACAATGGAAGGTTACATGTATAAACCCCTGGGATGAGAGAATGGGTGGGTGTTTTTTTTTTAACCCCTGCTTGCTAGTAAGGCATTCATGATCAAGAGTGATTAAATTGATGGATGGATGTCTTATACTGGCAGAAGGCCGACAGAGGGTTAAGCAGCTGCAGGCACGTAGCAGATGGCTGGGAACAGAGAGAACTCTATAATATTCCTGTTATTTATAAAAATAAAACAATTCAAACCAGAGAGAGAGAGAAGCGCAAACTATAAACAGAAAATGATTTATAGGAGACCAGGCCAAACAAACAGAGAAACACGCAGAGCTAGGATTTTGCATATGAGATGTGAACTCTGACCCCAACATCATCCGTCTTAAAGTGAGTCCATCAAAACTGCTGCCAACACTCCAAATTCCCTTTCACTGAGACACCCCCCCTTCAAAATAATGTGATAGAGGAAAGTAGCGGGTGGGTATTTGCTTGTCCATAAGGTGTTGATATGGAGAGGAGCCTGGGAGGGGGGCACTACAGAGGAACTCTTGGTACAACGTTATAAAGGACAACATGGTGCAAGTCTTAAATGGAGCTCAAGTGTTCAAGATAAACTTAAAGGGCCATGGAACTTCATATAGAATCTACAATTTAAATTTTGTTTACTCCCAATTTACAGTTTCAGATTTCCTTTTGTTTTCTTGATATCCTTTTCCATGAAAGCATACTGAAGTAGACTTGGGATTGTGCACGTGTCCTGAGCACCGCATAACATTATTATTATTATTATCGGTTATTTGTAGAGCGCCAACAGATTCCGCAGCGCTATATAACATTGTTGCAAACACTGCTGCCATATAGTGCTCAAGATATGTGCACGCTCCTGAAGTTACCGCAATAGCTTTGCACACTCAGAATTCGGAAATTGTAATATTGTATTTTGCTACTCTTTAAGTTAAACTTATAGAGGGGGGCACTGGTTGTAGTGACAGGTGGCATTAGAAGATTAATAGTTAAAAATGAACGCAGGGCTGTATTATAGAATACAAAAAAATGTAAAGTGTTAGATGAAACACAAGGAATGGAAAGCACAAGGTGAAGTAACAGAGAGGAGCACAGGTGGCTCTATGGGGTTAGTAGTGCTGAACATTGTGCACAAATGTGAGAAGCCTAGATCAATAACACAGCACGCCACTGGGCTTTTTGTTAAAGTCTGCTACCCATATAGTTTGTTACCTTGGGCAGAGGCCTCATTTAGCCAGATATAAATACACCACTCACTGCCATGGTGTAAAATAGCCTGTGCAGATTTCCTAAAGGTGCATTAAAGTATTTTTTTTTATTTTTGCATCAAAAATTACAAAAGATTTGCATCCATAATAATAATAATCTTATAAAACATTTAAACTGTCAGTTTGTAAGAAACAAACAATGCTTTGCAGGCCTGGGACACACCTTTGAAACGTCTTTTGAATGTTGTTTATCATTTTTTACTTTTGCTGCAGCCAATTAGGGACAGATAAAAGCAGGCCCCTGCACATACCAACCAATCGGTGTGCAGAATACAGGAGTGTAAGGGTTCTGCATTCCAGCCTCTTAAGGGGCGGGGTGAAAACAGCTTTCAGAGTTAAATTACAATAAAAGCAGGCAAAATAAATAAAATGCATTGAATTTTTTCCCCAATTATACAAAATTAAACAATTTTATAGGGAATGAGATTGTGAGTTTAATGTGCCTTTAAAGGGATAGAGTAGTATTTCTAACCTTTTCTATGATAGTTTTTTTCCAGTTAACAATAAATACTTATCAGTTGCATTTCCTGTGAGTTTCACTGTAAATCTACACATATTTTACTTAGCATTTGTTCTTGTAATATAATGTTTTAACACATTTAACTCTTGCTGTTTCAAAATGTTGAGTACAATGCATGCCCCTTTCATTTTTAAAAATTACAGTTGATTCAGATAGATCAGCAATTCAGATAAATGATTCAGATAGATCAGCAATTTTAAGCAACTTTCTAATTTACTCCTTTTATACATTTTTCTTCGTTCTCTTGCTATCTTTATTGAAAAAGCAGGAATCTAAGCTTAGTAGCCGGCCCATTTTTGGTTCAGCACCCTGGATAGCGCTTGCTGATTGGTGGTTACATTTAGCCACAAGAACAAATTTGGGTTTAGTATCCCTTTAACAGGAACTGGAAAGCCCACAATTTAGAATTTAATTACAGGAAAAAGGATAAAATAAATATTGAAAATATATTGCAAAGTTACTTAACTACATTTAATGAAACATTTTATATGGCAATCTGGTGGTCTGATCCTAAAGCAGGATATAACGTGACTCACAGAGAACTACGAGCAGGGAGAGCAGCTGATCTCATTGAGAAAGTGACATACATTTGGGGACTAAGAGGTGAATGTATCTAAATAAACACACACTTCCTTTATTACTAATCTTATGGGTGATACTTATCCTGCTGGTGCCTTGTATTGTGTCAGCAAAGGCTTAGTTTACACATACAGTACACATTGTATTGTTGAAAAATGCTGATGCACAGAGCATATCTAGATATGTTTCATGTGCCCATGTGCAGTAAAAACTCTCAATGGAACATTGATGTCTTTTACTAGATGCATGTTTGTTTATACACATGTAGCGCAAAAATGTTTCTTCTCGAAGAAGCACCGATTTCCATTTAGGTAAAAGTCATTTAAAGGGACATAATACTCATATGCTAAATCACTTGAAACTGATGCAGCATAACTGTAAAAAGCTGACAGGAAAATATCACCTGAGCATCTCTATGTAAAAAAGGAAGATATTTTACCTCACAACTTCCTCAGCTCAGCAGAGTAAGTTCTGTGTAAAAAGTTATACTCAGCTGTTGCTAAGCTGCAGGTAAAAAAATAATAATGAAGAAATGAACAGCAGCCAATCAGCATCAGCAGTGCTGAGGTCATGAACTCTTTTACTGTGAATCCCTTGAGATTTCACTTAACTCTCATGAGATTTCATTGTAAACTTCCTTACACTGAATAGGGAAATAAGATGAGAGTGCACAAAAGCTCGCTCCTTCTGCTGTCCCGGGACAGACATACTGATTTGCTGCTTAGAAGTCCTTTACAATGGGATGTGGCTACCGAGGAACTTTTGAGGTAAAATATCTTTCTTTTTTACATAGAGATGTTCAGGTGATATTTTCTAGTCAGCTTTTTACAGCTATACTGCATCACTTTCAGAACATCCACAATTCCACATTGCATACTTAGCTATCAATTGGTTATTGGCTAATAAGGACAATACCCATAGCTCTATTCACTGACAGGGATAAGCCTCCGTAAGCATGAAAAGAAAAAAAGAGAAATTATTCAGCACAGGAACATCCATTTAAAAGCACAAGTCAGAATTAATCCTAACTCACACTTTAATATAATTATCTTATTAAATTGAATTTATTTATTTTGTTGAACTGGTAAAGCATATCTAGGTAGGCTCAGGAGTTGCAATGCACTACTGGGAGCTAGTTGGCGTTTGGTGGCTACAAACATATGTCTCTCATTGGCTCACCAGATGTGTTCAGCTCCCAGTGCATTGCTTTTCTATTTGCTAACCCCTTTGCAGGAGTTAAACAAACTGTTCTATACAAGCAACAGTGCAATCATTTTTAGTTATGATTTCTTGAGTTTTGTAAAGTATTATTAGACTTAAATAACAGCATTTTTTGCATTATATAACTGCCCAAAGGCTTTTTCCAAATGTTCAAGTTATTTTTAATGTCAGTCTGAACCTAGAGGGAATTTTGTTCAGTCAAAAATAATCTTGTTATGTTTACTTTTCTTAATTGAATAATACGTTTCTATGATCAAATGTTAACCCGTTTGTATCGGATATAGGGGGGTCTATTTATGAAGCAGCAGATGCTGCCTCAGACCCACTCTGCTTCAGTTCCGGCTGAAGCGGAAGTTAAGAAGCGGCGGTCATCTGAGGTGGTGGACAGCGAATATGATCGGGCTGATTGACACCAATCTGCAGGGGGTGACATTGCACCAGCAGTTCACAAGAACTGCTGGTGCAATGATAAATGCCGACAGCGTATGCTGTTGGCATTTATCGATGTGCGGCGGAAATGATCCGCTATATTGAATCATGTCCATCCGCACATTAATAAATGCACCCCATGGTATTTAGTTTCATATAGAAGTTATGTATTATGTTGTTGTCAGTTAAATCTAACAAAAGTTTCATTTTGCAAAAGAGGGAATTTTAAACCGCATTACAGTTTATTGTAAAATGGATCTTTCTGTATATGGGGGAAAAAATATTTTCTGTTTTATGACTGTAAGGCCTATCACTCTTCATTAAAGACACATTAAACACTAAATACAATTCATGCACCTCCCTTTATGGGTGCAGCCATGTTGGAACCTAAGTTACACTGCAGGTATCTGAAGGAGAGTTACTGCACATGTGCAAACACATCAGCACTGGAATGTAGTGAATGCTAGATTTCAAAATGGCGGCACCCATGACTAGAATTAGTCTGGGGATAACCTCAGTACTATGCTTAAAAAATGTACTGTATGTAATGTAGTGTTAAATGTCCCTTTAATAAAGCGTGAGAGCCATGAGCAACAAGCCTTAAAGAGGGATATAAATAACATGATAACAACAAAACTTTTGTGTAATACATTAACACAACAGCCACAACCACATTAAATGTTCACATTGCTGGGAGGTTTGGTGCTAAGATTGCAAGTCAATGGTTAATATTGCTTGCAGGCCTGATAGCATAGTATAGTGCCTAAGAACAATATTCATGTTCATTAATAGGATCAGGGGTCAAGTCCTACAAAAAAAGTGTGGGAACTCACCAAGACTTCCACCCTTCCTCACAATTATTTTTGTTTTATATATATATATATATATATAAATATATATTATTATTATTATCATTTATTTGTATAGCGCCGCCAAATTCCGTAGCGCTGGGTACAACGATGGGGGTATACAATGACAAAGATCTGTGATACAATACAAAACATAACAAGACTAAACAAATCTAGCACAGGATGAAGAGGGCCCTGCTCCGGAGAGCTCACAGTCTATAGGTTTAGGGTGCAGAGACATAAGGTTGGGGTAGCTTGTTACATCGGTTGTATTTGCAGCAGTTAGTAAGGCAGTTCATGTACATGTATTAGCTTGGTTCAGATGCGGGATGGAGGAGAGATGGTAAGCCTCTCTGAATAGATGGGTTTTCAAGGATCTTCTGAAGCTATACAAGGTTGGAGACAGTCTGATGGAGCAGGGTAGAGAGTTCCAGAGGACAGGAGCAGCACGTGCGAAGTCTTGGAGGCGGGAGTGGGATGTAGAGATAACAGGAGTGTAGAGACGTAGGTCAGAGTTTGATCGAAGAGGACGGGATGGGGAGTATTTCACGATGAGAGAGGAGATATAGTTGGGAGTTAGACTGTTGAGTGCTTTGTAGGTTAGGGCTAATGCTTTAAATTGTATTCTGGAGTGTATGGGGAGCCAGTGTAGAGACTGGCAGAGCGGAGCAGCTGATGTAGATCGTCGACTTAGGTGGATGAGTCTAGCAGAAGCATTCATAATAGATTGGAGGGAGGAGAGGCGGTGTTTTGGAAGGCCATTTAAGAGTAGATTGCAATAATCAATGCGTGACAGGATGAGGGAATGAATAAGTATTTTTGTAGTATTTTGAGTAAGGAAGGGATGAATTCTGGAAATGTTGCGTAGGTGTGACCGGCAGCATTTGGTAAGCGTCTGTATATGTGGGTTGAATGTGAGTTCTGAGTCTAGTGTGACCCCAAGGCAGCGGACCTGGGGTGAGGTGTTGAGAATAGAGTCTCCAACCATCAGAGAAATGTCAGGTGTCGGATGTCTCGAAGAGGGGGGAATAAGATGTGTATATAGTATGTGTATATATATATATAATATATATATAAAGCAGTGTAAAGAGCGCACTCCAACAGGAAGTGTTACTGCCCATTACTAGAGGATCTCACTATCCCTCTAACCAGACTGTGCCCATCTCTTCCCAATAGCAGCAGCAGTGTTTGCTCAAGTATTTCTGTTCTCTGTCCAGGGGGAACTTAGTTCCTCCTGCAAAAATAGTGCAGGAACTCCGTTCCCATGCGTTCCCGCTTGACTTGACCCCTGAATAGGATACATAATTTGCCTCAGACAATAGAGCTCAAAGCTGATCAAGTGCAAACATTGTTTTCAATTAGTAGGGTTTTTCATTTAGTTCTTTGCCTCTACTCTTTCAATATATTTTTTTTTACATATAAGACTTCGTACATACATAAACACATGCTCATACACACACACACACACACATGCACACACATATTTACACACACACATGCATACTTACACACATGCACATACATACTTACACACACACATGCATACTTACACACACACAAACATGCACATACATACTTACACACACACATGCATACTTACACACATGCACATACATGCTTACACATATACATACACACACATATGCACATATATATATATACACACATACATACACGGCAACACACACATGTACACATGCTCATACATACACACACATATATACTTACACACACATGTACACACATACATGCATGCACATATGCACACATACATACACTCACATACAAAGAATGCAAATGTGACATTCTCTAACAAATTACAAATTACAACATATATAAGAGATCCCTTTAAATTAAATTTTTTAAAAAATTTTTTTAAAACCTACATAATGTAACAAGTTCATAAAGTATTTGTGTGTGTCTGTACATATATGTGTGTGTGTGTGTGTGTTATATATGTGTGTGTGTATGTATGCGTGTGTGTGTGTTTTTGTGTATGTGTGTGTGTATTTATGCGTGTGTGTCTTTGTGTATGTGTGTTTATGTATATGTGTGTGTATGTATGCATGTGTTTGTCTTTGTGTATGTGTGTTTATGTATATGTGTGTGTATGTATGCATGTGTTTGTCTTTGTGTATGTGTGTTTATGTATATGTGTGTGTATGTATGCATGTGTTTGTCTTTGTGTATGTGTGTTTATGTATATGTGTGTTTATGTATATGTAGGTGAATGTTTGAATGTATATGTATTTGTGTGTATGTATGTATGTATGTGTGTGTGTGTGTGTGTGTGTGTGTATGTATGTATGTATGTGTGTGAGTGTGAATATATATGTGAGTGTTTTTATGTATGTAGGGTTGCTAGCTGTGCTCCATAAAAATACTGGACGACCTATAGGTGATTGGACACAGGACGTAGTTGGGTTCACAAGATTTCCCCACAAAAGCTCAACCTTAGGCCCCACCCTTGATCCCACCACATATATTTTTCACCCCTTGGTTGCCAGTAACACATGTAAGTAGTAGTGATGTGACCCCCTTTGCTGCCAGAAGTAAACATCCAGCAATGATTGAACACCCCCATGATTGCGTGTAACACATATAATAGAAAATGCACAGTGTAACTTTTTTTGAGTCATATTTCTAATGCATAAAGTCCTAGAAGGCCCCTTGCATTTAGCTGACAGGGGTCTTTAAGTTTCCAGTATTTTTGTACAGATTGCACTGGACAGACTGCTAAAATACTGGACATCTTATTTGTATGGTTCAGATTAACTATAATTAATATAAAATTGAAACAGGCATAAAGGCTTCTAAATGTGGGGAATCTACTATTAAATAATGACAGACCTAGCACCTGTAGTTACCTAGCTACACTGCGCAATTACATATGCTAATTAGTATGGCTGGTTAGCCCAGAGGTAATCACATGACATAATCCTGAGGCTCAGCCATAGCTCTGTAGATATTACCAGACCAAAGCAGGTCATGTCATTTTAATAATTTATTCCCAACATATAAGCACTGGAAACTCTGGATTTATAATGAGAGTTTTGTTATAGGGACAGTAAGCACCTTATAATTACAAGACATTTCTGTAACTGTCCTACAGTATAACATATTAGCCAAGTGTAAACATTTGTTTAATAAAATACAATCCTGTTTACTGCAATTGGTTTTCAATAGAAATACTGCACCCAACACTCGCTTTATTTGGAGGAGCCAAATAAGTTTGATTCGGAAGACAACAAGGCTAATCATGGCTATTAAGTTAGTATAAAGTGAATTGTTTTGCAGTTGTTATCTATTAAGGCCAATAAGGAACATATTTGATGCAGAGTTAGCTATGAAAAGTCAACAGGATGCCTTTCCAACTCAATGTACAAATTTCAGAGCTAAATTAAACGAAAAGGGGCAAAATAAATAATGAGTATATTAAAAAGTTGTTTTGTTATGCCTAATTTAACATCTCATGTTAAAGCTACAATAATTACATAACTCAAGGCTAAACTGACAGTCATGGTGTAATGTGATGCCTGGTTGTCATGGTGACAGCCTTAAGGGAGTGGCTTATGTGATGCAGCAGTTATGTCACAAAACCAACTGACAAGACAAAGTCACCACCCTCATAACTGCTGCTTACTTTACTAGAGTTGCCAGACTGATCCTGCTGAGCTTCAGTAATCACTGACATGTAAATATTAGTTATCTAATATCTTTATTTCAAAGCTAGCACATGCAGTGTGGCTAGTGCTTTACAACCACAGCTCTGTATATGTGCTGGTATGAAGAACAGTGACTACCTCCAACACAATGCAAATGGCATCCAGTGGGAGCTGCAGGTATGAACACCAATTACTACAGGTAGTGTTACCATGATCACCCCAACTCAGTAACTGAATAATACTAATATCACATCTATATACATTGTAAAATAATACAGATAAATTACAGAAGTATTAGCTTAAACTTTGTAGCTTCCTATGGGCACCAGTACTCTTAGACAAAACATTGGCGGCGCTATACAAATAAATGATAATAATAATAATAGCTTACAAATCGTACATAATAATGATCAATATTATCTTCGCACCTTTATTTAAAAATTCATATAATTTAATAAATATTTTAATTTTTAAAATAATTATTTTAAACCTATTATAGCATTATAAGTATTATAGCCATAACTGTAGTACACACCCAGTCCTTTCTGTGCTTCTTCTACATATCTTTATAAGACTTGCATTAAAGGCTTTAAACCAGCTTTAAAGGGACAGTGTACACCAATTTTCATATAACTGCATGTAATAGACACTACTATAAAGAATAAGATACACAGATACTGATATAAAAATCCAGTATAAAATGGTTTAAAAACGTACTTAGAAGCTCTCAGTTTAGCTCTGTTGAAAAGGAAGCTGGAAAGCCCACTGTAAGTGGGAAATAAGACACTCCCCCTCCCCCTTCTTTTGCATATGAAAAGACCCTTTACACAAACAGGAGCAAGCTGGAGTAGGTAGCTGACGGTATTCTCCTAAAACTTTGGGGCTTGGTTAGGAGTCTGAAAATCAGAGCAATGTTATTTAAAAATAAGCAAAACTATACATTATTTAAAAAAAAAAAAACTTTATGGGCTATAAAAATAGATAATCTACAAAACATTTATGCAAAGAAAAAATGAGTGTATAATGTCCCTTTAAGGTTAGTATGAATTACTGCATTATTAGTCTGCAAATGCCCTAAAGCAAAGACTTCTAGTAAAGGCCTAGAATATAAACCCCATGACATGGGTCTGCAATCTATATGCTGCAAACTCACTGGTGCTGGGACCCTCATTAAACACTGTACTGTAAGGTGCAGCATGTAATGCAGCTGTTTGTTCTGCTTGAGCCGGAAGAAGAAAAGACAACCGGCGATCTGAAATAAATTCAGTTCAAACTAATGCACATCTGGCCTGCAGTATACTCGCTGATGGCAGATGTCCTTCATGGATTTTTATATTACTAAACTGTAAGTATCTAAGGTAAGATTTTCTGAGATTAACAAGTTTGTAAGCTATTTGAGCAAGGCATCTCATTATCACATTAAATTGTAAATACAGATCCTGCTCCAAGAGCCTACAGACGTGCAGTGAGGTCAGATCATTTCTCACATTTTCTTTACTTTCCCATTTCATAAAAATCTTTAGCTTTAATTTGGTTCTGTTTGTTTAAAGCTTTCTGTACTTTTCCAGGCTTATTAATATAAGATACACAAATCATCTCTGTGACACTAGAACTTGAATCATAACACCATCAATAAAGCATAATTACACTTACACTGCTATAACTTTAATAAACTAATAATAAATCAAATTGTATGTCTTAAATCCACTCTCCCTGCAAATATCTGTATAATGTAAAGATGTTAACGATCTTGGCGAAGAGAATACAATGATATGATTAATATGTTTGCACTTATATCCTCAATGCAATGCCTTGATGTAGGGACACCAATAATACTACTAGGTTATAAGCACCTTGCAGCTGATTTACAATTTTATCTGAGAACTGCAGCACCCTGGAACAAGGACTATCATGCCTGTGACACTAAACTTGATTGTCTACAGTCACCGTGGGACAAGTACTACTGTTGGATTTTTGAAGTAGAGAGTCCTAGTGAAGCACAAGATTTGATACGTCATGGGATGGTCCTGTATTTTATACCTCAGATAAGTGTGTGTCATGCACCTATCTTCTTGCATTGGATGAAAAATCCTTACAAGATGTGCATAGACTGATTCATATCTGGCAAGCAGTATAACAAAGACAGGAATACTCTATGGGAGTGGCAGGAAGATTGAAGATTTTAGAGGGACTAGTGTTATGTCACATGCTGAGTGCAGTCTTACATCAGGGATTTCTTTTATTTCTCTACACTGTAAGTACCCAGACGTAAGTTTTCCTTAAATACAAGATTGTAAGCTCTTTGAGCAAAGCACTGAAAAACTAGATTGTAAGCTCCTTGGAAAAGGGTCTGCACTTACACCCTTGGAAATCCTTTAGAGCAGGGTCTCCCATTGTACCAAATAAATGCATTGTTGTTAATAGAGTGAGATAAACCCTCCATTTAATTAGTTCAGCAAATAATAAATATACAATGGATAGAATATACAAATGTGTATTACTAATTCAAAATGCATTTTTAATATGGCACCCCTTATGCTCCTGTCAGTTTAAACCAGTAGTGTAGCAAACTGTGAAATTGATGAGGCTTAAATAACACAGCATCAACCATAGGCAGCCTGTTTCGCTACTTTGGGACTCTTTCTCACTCATGTCATTATGGATGATGCTGATGTCCTCGAGCATTCCACCCTTTGCTATAGGGCTGCCCATTATATTGAGATGGATTTTGAATTATAAGTGTTGTAATTTTGCACAGATAAGTATATTTGTTTTTGCTAAGACTAATACAATGGAGGGATGAGCCCCAAACGGGCCAAACAGGCTGCCTATGGTTGGTGCTGCTGTTCTGCTCAAGAATTAATTTCACACTTTGTAAGTGTGGTTACGAAAATTAATGTAATCATCAGCAAAACTGGCATATAGCCGTAAACCTAAAATTAATTCTTGAGTCCAATAACCTAGCACCTACATCATACTGAAGAGCCCCAACGAGGGTGAAACAACCTGCCTATAGTGAAAAAACACTTTACATTTGTAGTATTACATTATATTATTCCCCTGCAAGACACCTCAAGCTCAACAAAACGTCAGGATTTGCAGCAACTTGCTTTGTCTAGGTGCTCAGTGGTGAGACAGAGCTAAAAAGTTGCAAAAAAGGAGACAGCACGTCAATGGTGCAAAATCAATGTGACAGTTGAAACACCCACACAGAATACAATATACTCACAAAGTATCAAGCACTTAAAAAGTGCTACAAAAGCCTGCTGAACCTTTAGGAGCCGTTCAGATAGCTCTCCCTCTGGCAGTGAACTCGAAAGACTGTTGTCTCTCCTTGAACTTGGTATTAGATCCGTAGAAGTCACTTGTGAAAAATAAAACCAGCTCATATAAAGTATGAAATCAAGTCGTGCAAGTAAGTCTTATAAAAATAAAAATACTTTAATAACAACAATATGTATAACATAGTTATACGACAATTTCATCAGGTTGATGTCAGAGGTCATAGGAGAATGGGCAGACTGGTTCGAGATGATAGAAAAGCAACAGTAACTCAAATAACCACTCGTTACATGAACCAAGGTATGTAGAATACCATCTCTAAAAGCACAACATGTCCAAACTTGAAGCAGAAGGGCTACAGCAGCAGAAGACCACACCGGGTGCCACTCCTGTTAGCTAAGAACAAGAAACTGAGGCTAAAATTTGCACAGGCTCACCAAAATGTTTGCACAGGCTCACCAAAATTGGACAATAAAAGATTTGAAAACGTTGCCTGGTTTGATGAGTCTCTATTTCAGCTGCAACATTCAGATGGTAGGGTCAGAATTTGAAATAAACAACATGAAAGCATGGATCCATCCTGCCTTGTATCAACGGTTCAGGCTGGTGGCAGTGGTGTAATGGTGTGGGGGATAATTTCTTGGCCCACTTTGAGCAACTTTGTACCAATTGAGCATTGTTTAAACACCATGGCCTACCTGAGTATTGTTGCTGACCATGTCCATCCCTTTATAACTACAGTGTACCCATCTTCTGATGGCTACTTCCAGCAGGGCAATGCACCAAGTCACAAAGCCCAAATAATCTCAAACTGGTTCCTTAAAACATGGCAATGAGTTCACTGTATTTCAATGGACTCCACAGTCACCAGATCTCAATCCAATGTGGTGGAACGGGAGATTCGCATCATGGATGTGCAGCCGACAAATCTGCAGCAACTGCGTGATGCTATCATGTCAATATGGACCAAAATGTCTGAGGAATGTTTCTAACACCTTGTTGAATCTATGCCATGAAGAATTAAGGCAGTTCTGAATGCAAAAGGGGTCCAATCGGTACTAGTAAGGTGTACGTAATAAAGTGGCCGGTGAGTGTATTATTCCCCTGCAATACACCACTCTTTTTGTAATGGATTTGTATGTAAGCAGAACTATTATAGAATAATAAGGCTCCATATATCATAAGATTCGATATGTTGCCTGATTTCCAAGTGCCCTTGACATATTAAAAGGGTTTCTACCTAAAACTATTAAATGGTCAGATGTTCTGCACATATCTGCAATAATTATATATGTATATTTATATATGAGGACACAAAGAATATCTATTAATGATAGCAGCAACTGGATCATCCGAAAATCCATAGCAGTGGTGTCCATGCCTATTTCAGTGCAGGAAGAATGCCTGAAGGAGCGCCTGAGTAAAGCAAGGTCTGTTAGCAAAAGAATGAAATCTAAATATGGTCAAAAAGCTAAGTTAAAAATATTATTTAATGACACATATCATAATAAAACATCAATAAAACTTACAAGTTAATGCATGGATCCATGACTAAGAGGTTAATAAAATCATCATATCATATCATTTTTTATTTATTGTCTCATTAATATCAGTTCAATAGATTTTTTATTTTTTATATATTTTTGTTTTTTTGGATACACGCATTGGTTCTATTCACAATTTTTGTTTTTGTGATTTTTTTTTTTTTTTTTTATTTGTATTACATTTTTCACTTTTGTGTACACCAACACCATTGGAGATTTTTCACTATTTTTTCAACATTTTTCTATTTCTGCACTCGCACTTTGGATATAACATGTTATAGGAGAACTGTTTACATTTGAGGCATAAATATATGACGTAAAAAAACAAGCTCATCATAACGTAACACACCTAGTAAAGAAGGCTTAATTACAGTATACTGAGAACTTATAAAACAGCCATATTAGTACTTAAATCAGCTATTTAGATATTTTAAATTGCACTTTTGATATAAAAAAAAGTAATTGCCAAAGAAAGAGGATAACTACCTACATTATTTGTTTACAAACTGAATAATAAAGTAGGAATTTTTGCACATGTCTAGTAAATTCTTTATGCCTTGATAAAAAATATAAGCTTCTAATTCTTGAGTGCATTTTTTGTTAAATGTTTGCAGTAAACTACAGGTTACATCCTATGGGACCTACTAAAGGGATATGAAACACATTTTTGTTCTTTCAGTATTCAGATAGAACATTACAGGCAATTTTAAACGATTTTCCAATTTACTCCTATTATCAAATGTGCTTAATTACCTTGATATACTTTATTGAAGTCACAACACATCAACATTTAAAAGTACACTTATAATAACACTATCTGATAAAAAAAATCAAATAAAAACTTTGCATTTAAAAGTTATAAGGGCTCAAAGATATGAGGCCTAAGGTAAAAAAAAAATCTGCAAAGGGCTTTAACATAGAGATACGTACATACACATGTCTAAATATGTATATTTATGTATAAATATATATAAAAATATATATATTTATATGTGCATATATGTATTTACAGACACTTAAATACATATGCATACATATATAGACATATATAAGTGCATTGGAGCCCTTTGCAGTTAAGTAGATGAAAACATAAAAAAAACATAATTTATGTAAGAACTTACCTGATAAATTAATTTCTTTCATATTGGCAAGAGTCCATGAGCTAGTGACATATGGGATATACAATCCTACCAGGAGGGGCAAAGTTTCCCAAACCTCAAAATGCCTACAAATACACCCCTCACCACACCCACAATTCAGTTTAACGAATAGCCAAGCAGTGGGGTGATAAAGAAAGGAGTAGAAAGCATCAACAAAGGAAATTTGGAAATAATTGTGCTTTATACAAAAAATCATAACCACCATAAAAAGGGTGGGCCTCATGGACTCTTGCCAATATGAAAGAAATGAATTTATTAGGTAAGTTCTTACATAAATTATGTTTTCTTTCATGTAATTGGCAAGAGTCCATGAGCTAGTGACATATGGGATCAATACCCAAGATGTGGAGTCTTCCACTCAAGAGTCACTAGAGAGGGAGGGGATAAAAATAAAAACAGCCATATTCCACTGGAAAAATGAATCCACAACCCAAAAAAATAAGTTTATTTCATTTTTGAAAGGAAAAAACTTAAAACAAAAGCAGAAGAATCAAACTGAAACAGCTGCCTTAAGAACTTTTCTACCAAAAACTGCTTCTGAAGAAGCAAATACATAAAAACGGTAGAATTTAGTAAATGTATGCAAAGAGGACCAAGTCGCCGCTTTGCAAATCTGATCAACTGAAGCTTCATTCTTAAAAGCCCACAAAGTGGAGACTGATCTAGTAGAATGAGCTGTAATTCTCTGAGGTGGGGCCTGACCCGACTCCAAATAAGCTTGATGAATCAAAAGTTTCAACCAAGAAGCCAAGGAAATAGCAGAAGCCTTCTGACCTTTCCTAGGACCAGAAAATAAAACAAATAGACTGGAAGTCTTCCTAAAATCTTTAGTAGCTTCCACATAATATTTCAAAGCTCTTACCACATCCAAAGAATGTAAGGATCTCTCCAAAGAATTCTTAGGATTAGGACATAAGGAAGGGACAACAATTTCTCTACTAATGTTGTTAGAATTCACAACCTTAGGTAAAAATTGAAAAGAAGTCCGCAAAACTGCTTTATCCTGATGAAAAATCAGAAAAGGAGACTCACAAGAAAGAGCAGATAGCTCAGAAACTCTTCTAGCAGAAGAGATAGCCAAAAGGAACAACACTTTCCAAGAAAGTAGTTTAATGTCCAAAGAATGCATAGGCTCAAATGGAGGAGCCTGTAAAGCCTTCAGAACCAAATTAAGACTCCAAGGAGGAGAAATTGATTTAATGACAGGCTTAATATGAACTAAAGCCTGTACAAAACAGTGAATATCAGGAAGTATAGCAATCTTTCTTTGAAACAAAACAGAAAGAGCGGAGATTTGACCTTTCAAGGAACTTGCAGACAAACCCTTATCCAAACCATCCTGAAGGAACTGTAAAATTCTAGGAATTCTAAAAGAATGCCAGGAGAATTTATGAGAAGAACACCATGAAATGTAAGTCTTCCAAACTCTATAATAAATCTTTCTAGAGACAGATTTACGAGCTTGTAACATAGTATTAATCACTGAGTCAGAGATACCTCTATGACTTAGAACTAAGCGTTCAATTTCCATACCTTCAAATTTAATGATTTGAGATCCTGATGGAAAAACAGACCTTGAGATAGTATGTCTGGCCGTAACAGAAGTGGCCAAGGCGGGTAACTGGCAGTGGTGTCACTAGGGGGGTGCGGGCCGCACCTGTGTGACACCCTCCAGGGGGTGACACCAAAAAAAAATTTTTTTTTATTGAAATTCAAAGAAATACAATGTTGAGATGCATAGATTATTTTATTAGAGGCTGGCATTTGTGAACATTAGTGGGACTGGGGAAGTTGTAGACACACAATTATTTTGCCCCTTGAGCCAGTGCTGCGATTTCAACAAATAGTTTTCCCGGCAGCTTTTGCTTGTTTGTACTTTGCTCCTCCCCTGCCCAATTTCACTATGAATGTTGTGGGTGTGCGGTGGGGCTTGCAAAGTTGCGCTGCTAGCCTAAACCTGCTTGCCTATCTGTGCTCACTGCTCAGTGACATGCGGCCCAGGGCTGTGCACTGACAGACTTGGAACAGAGTCAGAGAGCAGAATTTTAATAGTTTGCGCGCCTAAACCTTTTCTTCAGTGATTTATTTTAGAGTGCTCTGTTTATCTTTCATTTGATGCTCTGCTGAGCCAGGGAGCAGCTCTAGGCATGAGCTTTATAATTAATGCAGTGCAGTTTACATATTTTGTATGTGTGTGTCTGAGTTTTTGTGTGTCTCAGTGTTTTTGTGTGTGTGTTTTTGTGTGTGAGTCTGAGTGTGTTTCCGAGTGTTTGTGTGTGCATCTGAGTATGTTTTTAAGTGTGTCTGAGTGTTTGTATGTGTGTTTGCCTATGTTTTTGTGTGTGTCTGCTTTCTGGGGTGGGGGTGACACCATGACTTACCGCACCGGGTGACACCAACCGTAGTGACGCCACTGGCAACTGGAACCAGATCCGCATACCAAAACCTGTGTGGCCATGCTGGAGCCACCAGCAACACAAAAGACTGTTCCGTGATGATTTTGGAGATCACTCTTGGAAGGAGAACTAGAGGCAGGAAGATGAACATCCCTAGACCTGGACAGGTATCTGGGAAGTTTCTTGTTTAGATGAGAGGCCATGAGATTATCTCTGGAAGACCCCACATCTGAACAATCTGAGAAAACACATCTGGATGGAGAGACCACTCTGTCAGATCCTCTTTTGCCTCTTCCTATTGGCCCCTTACATCCTCTCTACCCTATTTAACATACTGAACTACCATTCCTTATTGCTGGATTATTCTATACACAACCCCTTGTGTATCCTATGAGCCAATCCGGCTCCAAGCTCACCACCGTTGTATTCAGACGCTGCGCACATTCTCCCTGTCAGTTCTGCGCTCCACATCGAGTGAGACGTTGCCTGTGTCTCACTCGCTGACGTCATCAGCTATTGCCGCTCTCAGCTCAGAGGGAAGAGCCGCTACAGCTCACATCACACAGACACGCTCTGTGTCTGATCTCTGTTCACGGTCAAGCTTCTACAGTTTAGCCCTATCTCTGCAGGAACCGTCTACACACTACTGCTGGAACTAGCAGCCAGGTTGTATACAGGGCTAAAGCTGTTATTTATCATTTCTGCTGCTAAGCATTGACATTGTCTCTTTGAACCATATCTAACGAATCTATGTGTGAAACTTATATCCTGCCTACTGAGTTTAAACTGACTTTGTGTCTGATCCACAACTCTCTTTGGCACATAATAACTTCAGAGGGGTTAACTTATCATCAGCTGATGTGAGATAGCACCTCTGACACATATAACAAGGTATATTATATCCTGATTACCAGGAACATCCTAGTGGCATATAGAAAATCCTCTTAAGTGTGAAATAAAATAAATATTACTGATATAATAATCCAGCCAAAATCTAGAGGTTATAAGCAATTATGGATGTGAATGATTTAGCAAATCAGGTTACCACTCTTTCACAACGTATGGATACTATCACTCAAACTCTCAGGGAGGTACAAACTGAAAGCCAGGTACTGAAAGATTGTTTTAGAGAGTTCTATACAGCTAAACCTGCACATACAGAAGTACTCCCTGAGCCTCAGGTTTCATTGCCAGACAAATTCACTGGTAATAGAGCAACATTTAAAGAGTTTAGAAACGCTTGCCTTCTATTGTTTGAACTTAAACCAAGAACATATAACAATGACAGAATAAAGGTTCTAACAACAATTTCTTATTTGAGGGGTGAGCCCCGTGCTTGGGCGGACAGCCTGTTTGAAACAAAAAACCCCATACTGAATTCCATACAGGAATTCTTAACAGCATTTTCTTTGCTCTATGATGATCCATTCAAGCAGGAGTCTGCGGAAACCTCCCTAAGGGCCCTGCGACAAGGCAGACAACCAGTTGAGAATTACATCTCACAGTTTAAAATATATGCAATTGACTCTAAGTGGAATGAACCTTCACTTAAACACCAATTTAGAGCTGGGCTCTCTGAGGACATCAAGGACGAACTTTCACGCACAGGTGTCCCAGAGAGATTGGAAGATTTATTCATCCACTGTACCACTATTGACAGAAGGTTGCGCGAACGCAAACAAGAAAGGGCAAATAACCCACCAGCTTCTTACAGACGCTATAATCCTCCCTCAAGTCTTTCTAAGGAGTCTGAATCTCCCATGGATATTGGGTTCATTAGAGGCCCCCTCTCAGCAGAGGAAAAAGGCAGAAGAAGAGCACATAGATTGTGCATGTACTGCGCTGCCCCAGAGCATGATGTGAATGCCTGTCCTTTGTTAAAAAAGACGAAAATAGGTAAGAATATTACAAACTCTCTTAGTTTATCTTTAACAAAGCTAACACGACCTCATATATCTATACCTCTTACCTTACAGTGGGATCAACACAGTATAAAGATTGACGCAGTTATCGATACTGGCGCCTCAGGGAATTATATCGATTTTGATCTTGTAAATAGTAATAAAATACCTTCACAAGCAAAACAGTCTCCTGTCTCTATTAATTTGGTGGATGGCTCTACTCTTTCAACAGGGCCCATAACTTTAGAAACCATACCTTTACTTATGCACACTAACACTGGACACCGGGAGTCAATTAGCTTTGACATTATACCAAGTCCCCTTTATCCTATTATCCTTGGACTCTCCTGGCTACAAATACATAAACCTGACTTTGATTGGGAGCATATGACTGTTATTCTATCTTCATCATATTGTTCACAGACATGCTACCCCCTTAACAACATATTACTCTCAACCATTCAACTGGACTTCGGACTGTCAAAGGGTTTTCCAGAAATTGAAAACTGATTTCACCACCGCACCTATACTTACATTCCCTGATGCAAATTTGCAATATATTGTAGAGGTCGATGCTTCAGATTACGCTCTGGGGGCAGTGTTGTCACAAAAACAATCGCTCACTGACTCTATGCATCCTGTTGCCTACTTGTCCAGGCTCATGCTTGCAGCTGACCGAAATTATCCCGTTGGGGAGAAAGAACTGCTAGCAATAAAATCAGCATTTGACCAGTGGAGACACCTCTTGGAAGGTGCCAAATTTCCCACTATCATTATAACAGACCATAAGAATTTGCAATATTTGCAACAAAACAGGACGTTGTCTGCCAGACAACTCCGGTGGAACTTGTACTTCTCTTGCTTTGATTTTATCATCATGTATCGCCCTGGGATCCGTAATGGCAAGGCTGATGCCTTATCCAGAAGAGACACTAGACCACCTTTGACTGATAACCCAACCTGTATCATCCCTAGTTCAAAGTTCTTAGGCATGATTGTGAACTTGGATCCAACCTTCCAGAAATCTCAGCTTGAGGATGCCACGAAACCTTTCCATCTGCTTCACAAGAAACAAAATGGTCTTTACTACCATGGAAATCAGCTTTATATTCCGCCAACCTACAGGACCACTCTTCTCCAAACTCATCATGACTCTCCTCTTACAGGACACCTTGGAGAATGGAAAACTCTGAATCTTCTTAGACGAAACTACTGGTGGCCTGCTATGACCACGTCAGTACACGAATACATCACTCACTGTACCACTTGTGCGACTACCAAACCATCTCATACTTTCCCAGTAGGCCTTTTACAGCCTTACTCAGTCCCGGACACTCCCTGGTCTCACATCGCAATGGATTTCATTGTCGATCTTCCAAAATCATCCTCCTACACCTCCATACTTGTAGTCGTTGATCTCCTGTCGAAAATGGCTCATTTCTTACCGGCGGTTGGCACACCCACCGCACAACAAACGAGTGACATGTTCATCAAAGAGATAGTCCGCTTACATGGCCTACCCTTGGTGATTTTAACCGATAGAGGATCTCAATTCACTTCCCGCTTTTGGAGACTACTTTGTAGGACTTTACAAATTTCTCAAAAACTCACTACTTCTTATCACCCCCAGACTAATGGGCAAGCTGAGCGCACGAACCAGTGGTTGGAACAGTATCTCCGCTGTTTCTGTTCCAATCAACAGGATTCTTGGGCCGACCATCTTGCATTGGCAGAATTTGCCTACAATAATGCCGCTAATTCATCAACTGGGTTCAGTCCGTTTTTTATCAATCATGGTATCCACCCTAGAATTAGCTACCTACCCTACTTGCCCTCACCGAATCCGACAGTTAACGATACTGTCAATGATATTTCAGAAACCTTTGCTGTTGCCCAGAACAATATCAAACATGCTCAAGCATCCCATAAAAAGTTCTATGATTTGCGACACACACCTCAACCTCAGTACCAGGTTGGTCAGCTAGTCTGGTTGTCTACCAAAAACCTTCACTTGCATACCCCATTGCGGAAGTTGAGTAAGCTCTACATTGGTCCATTCCCAATTCTGGCAATCAGAAACCCAGCAACAGTCACCCTTCAGCTCCCTGACTCATACAAGATTCATCCCACTTTCCATGTCTCCCTGGTCAAGCCATGTCTTTCTGCCCATTTACCATCTAATGCCGTTTCGCATGGTGTTTCCCAGGATGTGGAATATGAAGTCCAGTCTATTCTGGACTCCAGACGCCGTAGAGGTCACTTGGAATATTTGATCCATTGGAAAGGGTATGATCATACTGAGGATTCTTGGGAGCCTGCATCCTCTGTTTCTGTACCCCGGTGTGTTTCACTGTTTCATCGCCGGAATCCGGATCGGCCTAGTCCTTGAACCCTCGCTGTGGGTTTCCTTGGGGGGGGGGATGTGTCAGATCCTCTTTTGCCTCTTCCTATTGGCCCCTTACATCCTCTCTACCCTATTTAACATACTGAACTACCATTCCTTATTGCTGGATTATTCTATACACAACCCCTTGTGTATCCTATGAGCCAATCCGGCTCCAAGCTCACCACCGTTGTATTCAGACGCTGCGCACATTCTCCCTGTCAGTTCTGCGCTCCACATCGAGTGAGACGTTGCCTGTGTCTCACTCGCTGACGTCATCAGCTATTGCCGCTTTCAGCTCAGAGGGAAGAGCCGCTACAGCTCACATCACACAGACACGCTCTGTGTCTGATCTCTGTTCACGGTCAAGCTTCTACAGTTTAGCCCTATCTCTGCAGGAACCGTCTACACACTACTGCTGGAACTAGCAGCCAGGTTGTATACAGGGCTAAAGCTGTTATTTATCATTTCTCTTGCTAAGCATTGACATTGTCTCTTTGAACCATATCTAACGAATCTATGTGTGAAACTTATATCCTGCCTACTGAGTTTAAACTGACTTTGTGTCTGATCCACAACTCTCTTTGGCACATAATAACTTCAGAGGGGTTAACTTATCATCAGCTGATGTGAGATAGCACCTCTGACACATATAACAAGGTATATTATATCCTGATTACCAGGAACATCCTAGTGGCATATAGAAAATCCTCTTAAGTGTGAAATAAAATAAATATTACTGATACACTCCCCTGGATGTAAAGTCTGGCGGGTGAGATAATCCGCCTCCCTATTGTCTACACCTGGGATATGCACCGCAGAGATTAGACAGGAGCTGGATTCTGCCCAAGTAAGTATCCGAGATACTTCTTTCATAGCTTGGGGACTGTGAGTCCCACCCTGATGATTGACATAAGCCACAGTTGTGATATTGTCTGTCTGAAAACAAATGAATGGTTCTCTCTTAAGCAGAGGCCAAAACTGAAGAGCCCTGAGAATTGCACAGAGTTCTAAAATATTTATTGGTAATCTCGCCTCTTGAGATTTCCAAACCCCTTGTGCTGTCAGAGATCCCCAAACAGCTCCCCAACCTGAAAGACTCGCATCTGTTGATATTACAGTCCAGGTTGGCTGAACAAAAGAAGCCCCTTGAACCAAACGATGGTGATCTATCCACCATGTCAGAGAGTGTCGTATATTGGGATTCAAGGAAATTAATTGTGATATCTTTGTATAATCCCTGCACCATTGATTCAGCATGCAAAGCTGTAGAGGTCTCATGTGAAAACGAGCAAAGGGGATCACGTCCAATGCTGCAGTCATGAGACCTAAAACTTCCATGCACATAGCCACTGAAGGGAATGACTGAGACTGAAGGTGCCGGCATGCTGCGACCAATTTTAAACGTCTCTTGTCTGTTAGAGACAGAGTCATGGACACTGAATCTATCTGGAAGCCTAAAAAGGTGACCCTTGTCTGAGGAATCAAGAAACTTTTTGGTAAATTGATCCTCCAACCATGTTTCCGAAGAAACAACACTAGTTGATTTGTGTGAGATTCTGCAGTATGTAAAGACTGAGCTAGTACCAAGATATCGTCCAAATAAGGAAACACCGCAATACCCTGTTCTCTGATTACAGATAGAAGGGCACCCAGAACCTTTGAAAAGATCCTTGGAGCTGTTGCTAGGCCAAATGGAAGAGCAACAAATTGGTAATGCTTGTCTAGAAAAGAGAATCTCAGAAACTCATAGTGTTCTGGATGAATCGGAATATGAAGGTATGCATCCTGCAAGTCTATTGTGGACATATAATGTCCTCGCTGAACAAAAGGCAGAATAGTCCTTATAGTCACCATCTTGAAAGTTGGTACTCTTACATAACGATTCAAAATTTTCAGATCCAGAACTGGTCTGAATACATTTTCTTTCTTTGGTACAATGAATAGGTTTGAATAAAACCCCAAACCTTGTTCCTGAGGAGGAACTGGCATGATTATCCCTGAAGACTCCAGGTCTGAAACACACTTCAGAAAAGCTTGAGCTTTTACTGGATTTACAGGGATGCGTGAGAGAAAAAATCTTCTCACAGAAGGTTTTACTTTGAATCCTATTCGATACCCTTGAGAGACAATGCTCTGAATCCAATGATTTTGGACAGATTTTATCCAAAAATCCTTGAAAAACATTAATCTGCCCCTTACCAGCTGAGCTGGAATGAGGGCCGCACCTTCATGCGGACTTAGGGGCAGACTTTGGTTTCCTAAATCACAAATAAAATGATTAGCATGTTGCAGTAAGCGAGTAATGCTAGATATGTCAGGATCCAATTCTCGTTGCGCTAAATTCTCCAACCAAAAAGTTGAGGCAGCCGCAACATCAGCCAAAGAAATAGCAGGTCTGAGAAGATGACCTGAATATAAATAGGCCTTCCTTAGATAAGATTTAAGCTTCCTATCTAAAGGATCCTTAAAGGAAGTACTATCTTCCATAGGAATAGTGGTACGTTTAACAAGAGTAGAAATAGCCCCATCAACTTTGGGGATTTTTTCCCAAAACTCTATAGATTTTGCTGGTAAAGGATACAATCTCTTAAACCTTGAAGAAGGAATAAAAGAAGTACCTGGCTTATTCCATTCCCTAGAAATCCTATCAGAAATAACCTCAGGAATAGGAAAAACCCCTGGGGAAACCACAGGAGGTTTAAAAACAGCATTTAAACGTTTATTAGACTTAACGTCAATAGGACTGGTTACCTCAATATCCAAAGTAATTAACACTTCTTTTAATAAAGAACGCATATACTCTATTTTAAATAAATAAGTAGATTCGTCAGTGTCAATGTCTGAGGAAGGATCTTCTGAATCAGATAGATCCTCATCAGAAGAGGATAAATTATTATGTTGCTGGTCATTTGAAATTTCATCAGCTAAATGAGAAGTTTTAAAAGACCTTTTACGTTTATTAGAAGGTGGAAATGCAGACAAAGCCTTCAGAATAGAATCTGAAACAAATTCTTTAAAATGTACAGGTATATCATGTACATTAGAAGTTGAAGGAACTGCAACTGGCAATGTACTATTACTGATGGAAACACTATCTGCATGTAAAAGTTTATCATGACAACTATTACAAATGACATTTGGTGGAATAATTTCTACACTTTTACAACAAATGCACTTAGCTTTGGTAGACCCGATGTCAGGCAGCAATGTTCTAGCAGAAACTTCTGAGACAGGATCCGATTGGGACATCTTGCTCAATGTAAGAGAAAAAACAACATATAAAGCAAAATTATCTATTTCCTTATATGACAGTTTCAGGAATGGAAAAAAATGCAAAAGCATAGGCCTCTGATAGAGAAAAAAGCAAGAGGCAAACATCAATGGGGTATTGAAATAATGAAAAAAAATTGCGGCAAGTATGACGTACAACATAACTTTTTTGGCGCCAAAATTAACCAGAAATGACACACTAGCGTCACTAATGACGCCGCTGTGTGAAAGGTCTCGGCATTACGTATGACGCTGGAAATGACGAAGTTGCATCATAAACGTATTTTTTCGCGCCAAAAATATTTTCGCGCCAAAAATGATGCAATAAAGTTTAGCATTTGACGCACCCGCAGGCCTAATACCCACAATAGCAAAAAGTAGTCAATTGAAAAAAAGACTAAACCCCAGGTAAGAAATAAATTCCCAAATATGAAAACTGACAGTCTGCTGAAGGAAATACATTAACCTGACTCATGGCAAATATAAGTACAATACATATATTTAGAACTTTATATAAATGCATAAAGTGCCAAACCATAGCTGAGGTGTCTTAAGTAATGAAAAACATACTTACCAAAAGACACCCATCCACATATAGCAGATAGCCAAACCAGTACTAAAACAGTTATTAGTAGAGGTAATGGTAAATTGAGAGTATATCGTCGATCTGAAAAGGGAGGTAGGAGATGAATCTCTACGACCGATAACAGAGAACCTATGAAATAGACCCCCGTTAGGGAAATAATCGTATTCAAATAAGTGATACTCCCTTCACGTCCCTCTGACATTCGCTGTACTCTGAGAGGAATCAGGCTTCAACAATGTTGAGAAGCGCATATCAACGTAGAAATCTTAGCACAAACTTACTTCACCACCTCCATAGGAGGCAAAGTTTGTTAAACTGAATTGTGGGTGTGGTGAGGGGTGTATTTGTAGGCATTTTGAGGTTTGGGAAACTTTGCCCCTCCTTGTATATCCCATATTGTCAGGTTCTGTGTTCACTACACGGCTCTCTCAGTCACACCCACCTTTTCTGATTGGCTGTTACTCCTTTAAGACACTGGTTCACCATTTCTCCTGTGCTTAAGTATTGAGATTGTATACACTACACTCGGATTACAAAGCCTCTCCACGCTGCCTGTTTGGGCTTACTTGCTACTTCGTTTAGCCTACCAAGCATTCACGGACTACAGATTCCCAGCCTGACTCCAACTCGAACTTTCTCAGAGCACCTACCTTCCGGTCTCTCTAAATATCATTCAGTGGGGTAATTCTACTTTTTGTATTTTCTTCAGATACACTGACTTGCAGCTGCTCCCTTCCACTTACCTCCCTCAAACTGCCTTGGACTCATCGGACGACTCCGCTGCAGCGTGACGTCACTTCCACCCACACGGACGACAGCCAGAACTCCGTATCAGAGCACCGGAGCAAGATACCTAAACCTCCACACCTGAAGAGTTGCAGGTACTGCTTAAATTACAAATTGCTAAACTACATTCTAGCATACTGCTGTTTTCTGTGATACAAGTACTGCTCATTCCATACAAACTGCCGCCGCCTCTGCAGTGACTCTTTGTATATTAACTCTGACTTTTGCCATTAACGGTGCTTATGACACCTCTTGTCCTACCGCCAATATATTACTCTGCTGCTTAATTACCTACTGTTATTTTGTCTCTGTCTGCAAGTCTGTGACATTAACTCTCTGTCTCACAACTTCGATTATCTTCACTAATCTGGAAGTAATCCTCTGCCACATAGAGGTATTACCCTGAGAGGTGAGACAAAACAACATTTTAGTTACATTTCTGCAGTTGTGTTCCAAACTACGTTTTGTTCTTACATAATACTTAAGCCATTATTATGGAACCAGCAGATCTCTGCCAGATTGTCTACAATTTAACTCAAAAAGTTGACCAGTTAGCCCAGGGCTTACATGATCTACAAATTGAAAATGCAGCCCTAAGAACTGTAATAAAAGAATCTATGGCTGTAAAGGCTAACCTGAATGAACCTATGATTGAACCACAAATCTCTCTGCCAGATCCTTTTTCTGGGAACCGTAAAGCCTACAGGCAGTTTAAAAATGCCTGCTCCTTGCTTTTTTCTATGAGACCTAGGACTTACCCCACTGAGAGAGTTAAAGTCTTGACCACCATCTCCTTTCTCAGGGGGGACCCTAGGAATTGGGCTGACAAGTTCATCGAGACACAGGATCCTATACTGGCCTCTCTTGAGGATTTCTTTGCCGCTATGGATGAGATGTTCCAAGACACTGATGTTCAGCTTACTGCTGAGACCTCCTTGAGAAATCTTAAACAAGGGAAGAGACCTGTGGAAGAATACGTCACGGACTTTAAACAGTTCGCCACAGATTCCCTCTGGACTCCCGTTGCTCTCCGCAACCAATTTCGGTTGGGGCTCTCTGAACAGTTAAAAGATGAGTTCGCCCGAATCGAATTACCTAAAACCCTTGACCTGTTTATCAAGATGGCTATTCAAATAGATCGTCGCCTACGTGAAAGGAAAGCTGAGAAGTACGCCATTGATTCTAAGCCTAAGACTTCTTATGTTACCACAACCACTGATTCTTCACCATCTAAAACACAAGTGGAGCCTATGGAAATAGGTTTTCTAAGAGGTTCTCTCACTCATGAAGAAAAACAACGCAGAAGGCTTAAAAATCTCTGCATGTACTGCGCTAGCACCTCCCACAATGTTCAGGACTGCTCACTCCTGTCTAAAAACAAGAAACGTAAGTTCAATCACTTATTCACTTCTATGCATCAACAAGTACAACCCTCTTACTGCACTTTAACTCTCTCCCTACAGCTGCAACAAAGTCTTTTGAATATTGATGATGCCATTATTGACTCTGGAGCCTCTGGTAATTATATGGATCAAGTCTTTGGTGAGAAGAACAAGATTCCTCTGATCCAAAAGAAGACTCCTATTCCAATCAAAGTTATTGACGGTTCCTTAATGTTTTCTGGTCCAATAACACATGAGACTGTTCCTATTCTTGTTGATATTTCTGGTCACATTGAATTGTTGTCGTTTGATGTTCTTTTTTCCCCTCATTTTTCTGTGGTGTTGGGTCTGAAATGGTTACAACGACATAACCCAACGATTGTTTGGTATCCATTTCAAATAAAATTTACTTCTGTTTATTGCAAGGACACATGTTTTCCTAGTTCCTTCCTACTACATGCTACACACTCTGACAGCCTATCTGTATATTACTCAGAATTTAGTGATGTATTTAGTAAGACTGAGGCTGAAAACTTGCCTCCTCACAGGGCTTACGATTTCCCTATCGACTTGCAACCGGGTGCTAAGATCCCTTTTGGGCATCTTTATCCACTGAGCAACCCTGAATTGGAGTTCCTTAAAATTTACTTAGAAGAAAACCTTAAAAAAGGCTTTATTCGTCCCTCTAGCTCCAGCTCCCCAGTTTTTTTTTTGTCCGCAATAAAGATTCCACTCTCAGACCGATTATTGACTACCGTGAACTCAACAAGGTAACAATCAAAAACCGCTATCCTTTGCCTCTCATTCCAGAAATGATTGAGAGACTTTCTGAAGCCACCATCTTTACCAAGCTGGATCTAAGAGGGGCGTATAATCTGATCAGGATCAAAGAGGGCCATGAGTGGCTTACGGCATTCAGGACCAGATATGGTCTCTTCGAATACCTGGTAATGCCGTTTGGACTTTGCAACGCCCCCGCCACTTTTCAATTCTTCATCAATGATGTCTTTCGTGATTTACTCGATGTCTGCCTAGTAATATATCTTGACGATATACTCATCTATTCAAAAACCTCACAAGAACATATAAAACACGTCCGTCAAGTCCTATCTAGTCTCAGAGCTCATAAACTCTACACAAAATTGGAGAAATGCAAGTTCCATACTAATCAAGTCTCCTTTTTAGGTTATGACATATCTCCATCCGGGATTCAAATGCAAAAGGAGAAGATTGATGCAGTACTGAATTGGCCCGTGCCTAAATCCAGAAAAGAGTTACAACGCTTCTTAGGATTTTCTAACTACTATAGAAAATTCATTAAGGACTTTTCCAAGATAGTGAAACCTTTGACAATCCTGACTGGTACTTCTACGCCTTTCACTTGGGGAACAGAAGCCAACTGAGCCTTCCATTACCTTGTCAGTATATTTATGAAAATCTTAGTAGTGCTATCCAAATAATATCTCAGCTTAGGGGCAGGGTTATAAACACAATACAAATTATAATTTTCCTTAAAAATAGAAACCCTAATCAACCATGCATCTACTAGACCATACAATTAATATAAATATCTGAATTCTTTTATTTAGTTAATATCCATGAACATATTGAAATATATTTGCAATAAAAGGAAATGAAATAATATTATATGCACTTGAAAACTATTTAAATATGCTATGCAAAATTCATACACGCTTATCTTAAAAACCCACCTTATTTACAAATCTTTTAACATCCAAGCAATACAATTCTAAGCTGTGCTCTTAGGCAATAGGGTAATATATATATTCTGCTATTTAACTGCAATTTATCCTAATACAGAATTAACTTACAATATCAGAACTTGCACAGATGATTTACTTAGCAAATCAGATACAGATTTAAACAATACCTAGGCTTATGACTACCAATTTAAAATACAATATACTTCACCAATTTTGAACCAATTCGTAGCGGTCTTTAGGTCATCTCAGAAGACAGATAAGTAATTTTTGCAATCAATGAGAAGGAGGTAGTCAGCTTGTTTAGATTGGTTTCAAAAATGCCCAGCAGCAGATATCATTTAAAGTTAAAAACAGCCTTTTTTCCTATTTCTCTTTTGCTTACTTATATATGTTTTCAATCATTGATGACATCATGTGGGTGGCACTACTGGAGCTGACCTTCCCATTGGTTATCTGGGAAGTCTAATCGGATTGGCCCTTGGAAATTTCATTTTTAACAGCCAGAAAGAACCTTCTGGCTGTAGTTCTCGCAACATAACACCAGGTGGCAGCATTACAAACAGAGAGTACAAAAACAATGCAGCATGACAATACATACAAATTCATTTAACCAACATTTTTAGCCAGTGAAATATTTCTTTAAACTATGTAATAACTGCCATAATTTCTTGTATTAATCTCTCCCAATATTAATTATAGGTGAAGCGGCATCAGATTAATTTCCTGATCGTTTTGATATGAAACGTCATGTTTTATATTATTAACATTGTATTATATTAAAGCAATTTAACACTGCTAATTATTAGCTTAAAATGCATTATAATTTTATCAGTATCCTGGCATTTCTATACAAATAACAGCTTATTTTTATATTTCCAATAGTTTTGTCTGCATTGTCTTCTCTACGATCCATCTGAAAAATAGAAGATTTATGTTATATATATGCACTTCAAATATGGGATTATTAAAATGGCTATTTAATCTATACTAATTTTGAATTTATTTCCTATATGAATATCCCATGCAGCAATTATCTATTAATACAATGCATTTATATTTATTATCATATAAAAGACCGTCACATATCCATTAAAAATATATATATTTTCTTATAATGCTGAAATGTAACTACAGTTGTTTTCAAATCATGTGCTTTCTCTATGTTATTCTAACCCCAGACACATTGTCGGTGTCACGTGTATTCTGGTGTTATCAGCCACACAGCCTGAGTCACTTAAACAAATCTGTGCTAATTATCAGTCCCTTGAAGAATGTTTGCATCTCTCACATCTTTTCAGACGGATCGGCATTTCCCTTGGAGGAAATCCATATATGGGCCTGTATCCTGAAACTGTGTTAGTTTCCATTTCCTTGCTAAATTATACAATTGCATAATTTAGCATATTGAGTGTGTGAGATCTCCCAAAAACAATCCTTTGTTCTACTTTTAGCCAAGAATGTCTCCTGTGCAATTGAAGAAGTGGGGGAGAACTAAGCCTGTCTGAAGTCAGTTCTGAATGCAATGAGTTATTTTCTACTGATCAGTGAAAATATCTGATCAAAGATACAGATTTATTAATCTTGAAATATATGATCAAAATATATATTTATTAATCTCACATATACCTTGACATAAATCCCCCTTCCAATTTTAAATAGATGTAGGACACATGTATTTAAATTGGCCTAAAGTCAATGGTATTTGGTGAGGACGTTAATCGTATACATCAGAGGCAGTCCTTTATGTAGGAAGTTTGTTATTTTGAGCCTTCATGTTTATCAGTTAGGCATCTTTAAACTACAGTATGTCTTTAGTTCATTTGGGGATATGACACTTCATTCTCCCTCTATGACTTGTAGTTGGGATCTGGGATGACATGCCCGCAATTGATTGATATGGACCCATTTATCTATGAAACCTTCATTTTTGGGGATTCTTATTTTATAGGCCACTGGAGATATTTTGTCAGTAATGACAAAAGGACCTTTCCATGAGGGAAGAAATTTCTTCTCCCTAACCTGATCTCTTCCAAAGTTATAAAGATAAACTTTATCATTTATTTCATATTCCTTTTTGGACGTTTTGAGATCATAATAGGTTTTGGTGGCGGTTGCGGCTCTTTCTAAATTCCTTTGAGCAAATGCAAAGGCATGTTGCAGATGTTTTCTTAGGTTCTCCACATATTGATGTGTATTGGCAGCGTTTATCAAGTTTTGGTCTGATGTACGGTACAGCAGATGCTGAGGTAGAACCATTCTTCTACCAGTCATCAGTTCAAAAGGTGACATCTTGGTAGCACTACTTGGAGTTGCTCTTAATGCCATTAAGACTAGAGGTAGTTTTACATCCCAGTCTTTACCCGTTTCACTCACAAACTTTTTGAGGATTTTAACAATGGACTGGTTGTAACGCTCTACATCACCACTTGAGGCAGCTCTATAAGCAATATGGAGCTTTCTTTTAACCCCTAGTATTTTCCACATTTTGGTCATCACTTCGCTAGTGAAGTGGGTCCCCCGATCTGATTCGATTCTTTGGGGAAAACCAAATCTGGAAAATACATGGTTGATGAGCAATGCTGCACATGTTTCAGCACTATTGATAGGTGCACTAATGCACTCTACCCATTTAGTGAACAGGCATGTCACGGTTAACATGTATTTGTTACCTCTTGATGATCTTGTTACTGGGCCAATAAAATCAATTTGTATATCTGACCATGGCATTACCATCCCCCTTTTCTGCAATGGCGCTCTATGCGTTGGTGCAGTGGGTTGGAACTGTGGGCAGATTAAACACCCTTGACAGTAGGTTTGAACATCTTTCAACATGTGTGGCCAAAAAGCATAATCACGCAATATTTCATACGTGAGTTTGGCACCGCGATGACCAGATGTGGGAGCATCATGGGCATGTTGAAGCATTAGACCTCTGAACTTGGTGGGTACTACCCACTGCTGGATGCCAGTTTTGGAGGTTCTAATTAACAAACCATCCTGTAACTTGAATTGTGATTTAGATTTTATTAAGATTCTAAGATCTTCTTTGCCAATATAATCATCTTTTGAGATGGGGTTGCTTTCAGGATCTTCTATGTGTTTATAGAAGATGCCTACAATGGGCGAAAGAAAGAGACAGCGCAACCCCACATCAAGGTAGTAGTTTCACAATTTTAATTCACACACAAAAGTAATGCACTTACAGACAGACAGTAAAGATGTCGCATTAATCCCTTTATAGGGAACAGCAAGAGGCAAGCCCCAGTTCTTTCAGGAATCTTATTCAGCTCCACGGCTATCAATACTGCCGCTTCGATAAAAGTCTGGATAGCACAGACGAAACGCGTTGGGGGCGGAGCCAAGGACGGCTCTGATTCATTGAGACTGTGTGTCAGCAAGCAATATCGAAGCGGCAGTATCGATAGCCGTGGAGCTGAATAAGATTCCTGAAAGAACTGGGACTTGCCTCTTGCTGTTCCCTATAAAGGGATTAATGCGACATCTTTACTGTCTGTCTGTAAGTGCATTACTTTTGTGTGTGAATTAAAATTGTGAAACTACTACCTTGATGTGGGGTTGCGCTGTCTCTTTCTTTCGCCCTAGGATTTTCAATTAAAGAGAGCGTTTGGAAACAAGCCTCTGGAACCAGCTGCACCTCATTTTCAAATTTGTGAATAGGAGTTGGCAACACAAAAATTCTTGCAACTAATATAGCCATACAAGTGTACTCCTAAGACTACTTCCCTGCAGTGGGTAATATCATTCTTAAAAACACAGCAGTGTTTTTATTTATCTGTGGTTTTGATTCACTTGTGATTTTTATCTACCTGTTGTTTTGTTATTTTTAATCTATTTTTATTTATTTATTTACTCATTCTTTTTAACAAATGTATTTATGAACATGTATGAATATTTTTATTGATCTACCAGTGTGCAATATCTATCTATTTAACAACTGAAAATTGTTCATAGCTATTTGCCATATCATCTAAAGCATTTTTATTTTACATCCACCACTCTACCTAGCTGCGCTGTTAATACTTTTAGTGTAGTATGCCTACAATGGGGTCTTCTTTTTGACTAGTGATCAGGTCCTCACTAGGAGAATCCTGACTCCATTGTACCAAGTTAGGCTCACTCTGTTGTTTTGCCTGGTTTCTGGTAATGGCTTCTACATGAATTGCACCCATTAAGTGGTCAATATTAAGGAGTTCTCCAGTTATGGCTCCTTGTTTGGCTAATGAGTCCGCAAGGTCATTGCCTTCCTTATCAGGACCTAGAACTCTGGAATGACCCTTGGTCTTTTTCCAGTGTATGGTTAAATCATTGGATACTACCAGATTATCAATCTCGCAGAACAACTTGCCATGCTTGACTGGTTTGTTATTGCTTTTCTGCATGCCATTTCTTTTCCAAGTTGGCAGGTATTCAACAAAACTGTCACGCACATAATTTGAGTCAGTTATGATCACAAATTCATGAATACCATGTTCAATAGCCATTTCAATGGTTTTGAAAACAGCAGTTAGTTCTGCAACTTGACTGGATCTTGGTCCTATGTTGAAACCTATAGATATATTTGGGAATCCATTTGCCCCAGTTATACCAATGCCAGCGACTAATCTGCGCTCATTATCAATAGTGGCATGGTAAGAACAACCATCAACATACACCCAAGGTAATGTTTGGCAATTTTCCTCATTGTACATTTTATATGGGGAAAGCAATTGTTCTTCCAGAAAATCATCTTCTGATAATTCTTCCCCAGGATCTCTAGCAGTACAGTCGTGGAGCTCAGCAAGCCCTTGTGCGACTGGATTCTTTTTATTCTGCTTGTAGCGAATTTCTAATGGCCAGCCTTGTAAGGAAAGAGTCCACGCTGTTATGCGGCTATTAGACAAATTCCCATCTCTTATTCTCTCACTTTGCAAATATAGCAAAGGCTGGTGGGCCGTTTCTACAATAATTTTCTCGCTCTGTATATAGCTGCGGAAATTTTGTAGAGCCCATACAGTAGATAAGAGGGCTTTTTCGCAATCGTTAAACTTTATTTCTACTGGTGATAGATTTTTGCTCGCATAAGCAATGGCTTTGTTCAAATTATCATGCTTTTGGTATAAAACAGCACTCATGCTTATATCTGTGTAGCCTGTCTCTAAGAATAAAGGTTTACCTCCTTCAGGGTACACTAAGCAAGGTGCTTGAGTGAGTTTTCTCTTCAGCTCTCTGATGGCTGTCTCTTGAGACTCACTCCAGTGCCATTTTACATCTTTCTTTAGAAGAAGTAGTAGTGGTTTAGCTAATTCCGCATAATTATCAATGAATTTGCGAGAATAATTCGTCATACCCAGGAATGATCTCAATTCCTTTAAGTTAGTTGGGTTTTTAGAATTTACTATAGCTTCCACCTTTTTCTTCTGGGGATTTAATCCCTCAGAGGTAACTTCATGTCCCAAGAAGTTTACATGAGTGCGGCACCATTGAGCTTTTTGCAGGGATAATTTGACACCTGCCCTTTTAAGTTGGCTGAGGACGTGTTTAAGCTCTGCGACATGTTTTTCAAAGTCTGTGCTTTTGATTAAAAAATCATCAACATAAGATAAGGTCCCCCTTTCCAGTGCATCAGGCATAGCCTTATGCATGAATACAGCAAATTCATGTCCAGAATTTATGTATCCAAATGGAAGTCTCTGGAATGCATATTGGACCTTTTGGAAAGAGAACGCTAGCTTATATTGGTCCTCTTCATGTACCTTTATGGTCCAATATCCCTGTGCACAATCAATGGCAGTGAATATTTTGGATCCCTGCATTTGTGCTAGGTACTGGTCAATGTATGGTACAGGCCAGCCAGACATGTATACTCGTTTGTTTAGCTGTCTTAAGTCAGCACACAAACGCCATTGTCCATTGGGCTTAAGGACACCTAGAATAGGATTATTATAAGAGCTGTGCACCTGTCTGATAATACCTCTTTCTTCCAAATTCCTTATGATCTCTGCAAGAGAATCATATGAGGCAAAGGGAAGTCTGTATTGTTTGACAAATACAGGTGGTGCATCGGGATCTGTTTGTATTCTTGCAATGTGCAAGTCTGTAGTACCACAGTCATAAGAATCCTTAGCAAAAATATCCTTGTACTCCATCAGGAGTTCTCGCAGCTGTTGGCGTTCATCATCACTGGAACAGCCATTAGCTAAGGATATTTGCTCTTCGACTATTTGCTGAAATCCTGGAAAGATTTCAGGCTGTCCTATTTCATAGGCTTCTTCCAACCTAGAGGTGAGATCCCCTTGATTATAGTTTACATTGCTCCCATGACTCTGGGTATTGGGGTAATCTTGTTGTTTGATTGGCTGATCAAACACTAGAGAGGCTTCTTCAATTTTACAGATGCCTTCCTCTGAGCTGAAGGGATAAATAGACTGAACATTAAATAGACCCTCTGGCATAGATGCAAAGGATTGTTCTATTAATTGTTCTTCAGTTAAGTATCCTTCAGGTATTAGCCCAATTACATTATTCTGGAATCCAAAAGTGTAATAACTTGATTCCAGTGCATATCCTATGGTAGTTCCCTTGGATAATGTTATATCCTGTGGGGTCATGTTATGTACAATAATATGTATTGGAACAGTTCCAATATTCACCATAGGAGTGTAGGTTACTGTGACACCTAGATTTTGTATTCTATGGGAGAGGCAAATCAGTGTTTCAGAAGTTTTTAATTTCTGACCTCTCTTTACCTGTAAGGGTAAAAGAAATTTATCAGCCCCAGCAGGAATTATGACATCGCTAGATACTTGCATATTCACAGCATATGGCAATTGCTGGTTTTGATTTCAGGGCTGTATTTTCATCCTGAAATACTTCAGGGTCCCCCTTTAACCTGCTCCAAAGGCAAGAATTAATCAAATCTATTTGTATGGCATATCTATGTAAGATATCATTGCCAATGTATATTTGATTATGGGGAGTATTTAAAACTAAAAACAGGTGCTTCACTGATTTATTACCAATGGAGATAGATAATAAGCACTTAGCTGTGATGTTATAGCTTTCAGACCTGTTATCCAGGTTGTGGACACAGTGGTCTTGGGGAGAAAGATATTTAATCACTTTAGGTTCAGCTATTTGCGCTAATAAACCTTCGCTTATATAGCTAGCTTCCTGTTTTAAGTTTATTTTAACATACTTGGTTTTACCAAGGTCATGTACTTGTATAGGGATAAATAGATCCTCTTTAACTCTCTCAATCCCTGTGAGGTATTGAGTGTGGCCTCCCCCCTTAGGGATTTTATTTTCCCCCTTGTGGAGGGATATAGTTAATACATTGCTATCTAGGGAAATATTCGCTATCTTTCCAGGCAATATTTTAAAAGTATTAGCGATTTGTTCGCTCAACCGATTTAACTGGGTAAACAGCATATCTACCTGATTGTACAAGTTACCTCTACCCCTGGGCCTATCTCTTGGTGTCCCATTGTACTGATTCCTGGACCATTGGGTTCCCTCAGAATCAGGGCCGCTATTTCTATTCTGGCGTGGTTGCCCCTGGGGTTCAGCTTGTTCAGTATTAGTACGTTTTGACTGGCCACCTCTGCATAAGTTCTCTTTTTAGACTCCAAATTGAGGGGGCTAGGTGACACCCTAGTTTCTGCCACCATTTTGGATTTTGACTCCTTTTTAACCCCCTGCTCACTGGACTGCTGAATAGAGTATAACTTTGTACTCTCTTTGATCAGCCATTCCAATGAGCAGTCCTCATCAAAATCTCTAGCTAAGTTGATTTTGATGGGTGTAGGCAGTGCTTCAAAAAATAAATTTACAAATTCTGAGCCATCAAATTTGGGATTATCTTCAGCCATACTGTACGCATTTTTCAATACAGAAAGGAATTCGATTGGACTCTGATTCGCACGACACTTTAAACCATATACCGCTATTTTCGCAGCAGTTTTAGTGCGATATTGCCCGAATTCTTTTCTGCATTGTCGTTTTACCCCATTCCAGGAATGAATATTCATATCCTTTAGTGAAGCAAAGAATTTGTGAGCTTACTGTCAAATACCCAAGGCAGAAATTCAATTTTCAATTTCTCACTTGTAACATTCATTATAGCTAACGCATTTTCAAAAGCCTCTAAATGATCAATTACAGATGTTGTTCCCTTATTCTAGAATATAGGTACTGTGCGTTGTACGAAGGTGATTATTTTATGGGAATCATAGACTTTACCAGACTTATTTTGGGCTTCTCTGTTAGAGTTTCCCTCCCTCGCGCCAGCTGCGCTACAGCTGTCCTCTGGATTTACATCCTGAGGAGATTGTCTATTTGGGAAATCTATTTCTGACCTGTTAGGGGTCATTTGTCTATACTGTTCCATATGTTTTTGTACCTCGTCCCTGACGCGTTCGCTAAAGGAGTTAGCATTATCTGCATTATTCTCACTGTTAATATAAGGGTTATCATTATGACGATATGACCTTTTTAAATCGCTTAATTCTCTCTGGCTTTGCGCAAGCTGTTTATTTAAATCTTGTATCTGCGCGATTAAGTCCATATTATGCTTATCTAAGGCGGCTAGGTATTGGGCAAATTCATCCATTTTATTTTTGGCTATTTTTAAACCCTCTTCGCGTCTGCGCGAGGAACGAATACTATTTTCTAGCTCCTGTATTTGCAATCGTTTGTCTGTGACACAAAACGACATTTCGTCAATCATGCATATTAAAAGGGGCCAAGATTTTAGTATTAGTTCTTCTCGCTTTTTGGGAGCTTTGCATTGATTAATCATTAATAATTCCTGGAAGAATTCATTCTCTTCATTCCACATATTATTATTAACGGTAATTTTTTTAGCCCTAGTTTCAAGCATATCCATAAAATCATTTAATTCACCCGCAATATTAAACTTCCCTTTAAGGTAACTTAAGATATCTTTCTTAAGGACCTGACCTTTAGGAATAGGTATGGTTATGGGACCATTTTCATCGCTATGTATAGAATTAAATGAGTAACTTCGGGCTACAGACATTATTATATTGGTTTAGTATTCAGTTAAATTAAAACGCTAATACAATTTTTGCCAATAAAAAGAGAGAAGAAAAAAAATTATATTTAAAAAAAAAAAAATCATTAATTTTGAAATATGAAAAATTAATATTCCAAAATATGAAAAATTAATAATTTTGATTAATTTTGAAAATATGAAAAATTAATATTTTTGATTAATTTTGAAATATGAAAAATTAATATTTTTATTAATTTTTCAAAATTAATCTTTAATAATATTTCAAGACATTAATATCAATCTCGAAATATGAAAATCAATATTTCAACTTTTCAAAAATCTTAATATCGAAATATGATTTTTTTCTTTTATAATAATTTCTGTTTACTACAAATATATTATATCAAATATGATGGATATTATTAAATCTCAGAACAGTGCCTCCAATTATTATGTCAGTATATTTATGAAAATCTTAGTAGTGCTATCCAAATAATATCTCAGCTTAGGGGCAGGGTTATAAACACAATACAAATTATAATTTTCCTTAAAAATAGAAACCCTAATCAACCATGCATCTACTAGACCATACAATTAATATAAATATCTGAATTCTTTTATTTAGTTAATATCCATGAACATATTGATATATATTTGCAATAAAAGGAAATGAAATAATATTATATGCACTTATATCCACCTTATTTACAAATCTTTTAACATCCAAGCAATACAATTCTAAGCTGTGCTCTTAGGCAATAGGGTAATATATATATTCTGCTATTTAACTGCAATTTATCCTAATACAGAATTAACTTACAATATCAGAACTTGCACAGATGATTTACTTAGCAAATCAGATACAGATTTAAACAATACCTAGGCTTATGACTACCAATTTAAAATACAATATACTTCACCAATTTTGAACCAATTTGTAGCGGTCTTTAGGTCATCTCAGAAGACAGATAAGTAATTTTTGCAATCAATGAGAAGGAGGTAGTCAGCTTGTTTAGATTGGTTTCAAAAATGCCCAGCAGCAGATATCATCCAAAGTTAAAAACAGCCTTTTTTCCTATTTCTCTTTTGCTTACTTATATATGTTTTCAATCATTGATGACATCATGTGGGTGGCACTACGGGAGCTGACCTTCCCATTGGTTATCTGGGAAGTCTAATCGGATTGGCCCTTGGAAATTTCATTTTTAACAGCCAGAAAGAACTTTCTGGCTGTAGTTCTCGCAACATAACACCAGGTGGCAGCATTACAAACAGACAGTACAAAAACAATGCAGCATGACAATACATACAAATTCATTTAACCAACATTTTTAGCCAGTGAAATATTTCTTTAAACTATGTAATAACTGCCATAATTTCTTGTATTAATCTCTCCCAATATTAATTATAGGTGAAGCGGCATCAGATTAATTTCCTGATCGTTTTGATATGAAACGTCATGTTTTATATTATTAACATTGTATTATATTAAAGCAATTTAACACTGCTAATTATTAGCTTAAAATGCATTATAATTTTATCAGTATCCTGGAATTTCTATACAAATAACAGCTTATTTTTATATTTCCAATAGTTTTGTCTGCATTGTCTTCTCTACGATCCATCTGAAAAATAGAAGATTTATGTTATATATATGCACTTCAAATATGGGATTATTAAAATGGCTATTTAATCTATACTAATTTTGAATTTATTTCCTATATGAATATCCCATGCAGCAATTATCTATTAATACAATGCGTTTATATTTATTATCATATAAAAGACCATCACATATCCATTAAAAATATATATATTTTCTTATAATGCTGAAATGTAACTACAGTTGTTTTCAAATCATGTGCTTACTCTATGTTATTCTAACCCCAGACACATTGTCTGTGTCACGTGTATTCTGGTGTTATCAGCCACACAGCCTGAGTCACTTAAACAAATCTGTGCTAATTATCAGTCCCTTGAAGAATGTTTGCATCTCTCACATCTTTTCAGACGGATCGGCATTTCCCTTGGAGGAAATCCATATATGGGCCTGTATCCTGAAACTGTGTTAGTTTCCATTTCCTTGTTAAATTATATAATTGCATAATTTAGCATATTGAGTGTGTGAGATCTCCCAGAAACAATCCTTTGTTCTACTTTTAGCCAAGAATGTCTCCTGTGCAATTGAAGAAGTGGGGGAGAACTAAGCCTGTCTGAAGTCAGTTCTGAATGCAATGAGTTATTTTCTACTGATCAGTGAAAATATCTGATCAAAGATACAGATTTATTAATCTTGAAATATATGATCAAAATATATATTTATCAATCTCACATATACCTTGACAACCTTAAGTCCAGATTCACAACGGCACCAGTTCTACAATTTCCCACTCCCCATTTTCAATACACCCTTGAGGTAGATTCTTCGGATTTCGCTATCGGAGCCGTCTTTTCTCAGCAAAAGTCTTTATCAGACCCATTACATCCAGTTTCTTACTTCTCCAAGGTTATGTCCCCGGCGGAGAGAAACTATGCTATAGGAGACAAGGAGTTACTCGCTATCCGACGTTCTCTGGAACATTGGAGACATCTCCTTGAGGGTACCTCTTTACCAATTAATATATTCACGGATCACAAGAACTTGCAATATTTACAATCCAATAAAACCCTCTCAGCTAGACAGGTACGCTGGAGCCTTTACTTTGACCGATTTAACTTCAATATTATCTATAGGCCCGCGCATAAAAATGCTAAAGCAGATGCCCTCTCTCGCATTCCAGAAAAACCTGATGTAACCCCCATCAGGAAAGAAATTGTTCCACCACAGTGTTTTATTGGATTTACGTCATCTGTTCTCACAGACCTCAAGAATTTCTACATGAATCATTCTGCACCACCTATACCCAACCTTCAGGAATCTTCTGGAATTTATTACCACGGGGTGAAAATTTACTTGCCACCTGAGATGAGATCCCACCTCATAGAATTATGTCATGATTCACCGTTGGCAGGTCATCCTGGGCTTCATCGCACCTTGGAACTGTTAGGCCGGACTTTTTGGTGGCCTCATATGAAAACCACTGTACTTGACTATATAAGTAGTTGTCGGACATGTACCACTTGCAAACCAGAACGTAAACCACCATTTGGGCTACTGATGCCTTTGCCAGTGCCTTCTAAACCTTGGCATCACGTTTTGATGGATTTCATCGTTGACCTCCCTGCTTCAAACAAACAAAATACCATACTGGTTGTCATTGATTTGTTCACGAAAATGGCCCATTTTGTGCCCTTCCATAAACTTCCAACTTCAGCAGAAACAGCATCTCTTTTTATCGATCATATTGTTAAACTTCATGGTGTACCTCCTATTCTGACAACAGACAGGGGTACCCAATTCACCTCTAAGTTTTGGTCTAAACTCTGTCAGTTAACTAACATTGATCATCGCTTCACTACTGCTTTTCACCCCCAAACTAACGGACAAGCGGAGAGGTTGAACCAGTGGCTTGAACATTACCTGAGATGCTACTGTTCATATCATCAGAACGACTGGATCAAGTTCCTCTCTATGGCTGAATATGCCTACAATAATTCTCTTAATTCATCCATCAAGATGACACCGTTTTTTGCTAATAACGCTTACCACCCAGATTTCACTTTCTCGTCTGCTCCATCACTGGATTCCCCTATACTTGATGATTTGCATAACTCCCTCCAACACAATTTCGATTTTTTACAACAGAACATCTTGGAAGCTCAGAAAACCCAAAAACATTACTATGATCTCAGGAGAAGTAGACCCCCTAACTATACTGTAGGAGATCTAGTCTGGCTCTCCACGAAAAACTTAAGACTACAAATCCCCTCTAAGAAGATGGCCAGCCTTTTTATTGGGCCTTTTCCTATTCAAAAGATCATTAACGACAACGCAGTCAGGCTACAGCTCCCGGATACACTTAGGGTTCACCCAACGTTTCACGTTTCGCTACTGAAACCCTATCTTCATACAAGGAATGATCAAGTCCTCCTACCACCTGCAGCTGCACCCTTAGCAGAGGATGAATACGAAGTTGAATCAATCCAAGACTCAAGAATTTCCGATGGGGTCTTGCAATACCTTGTGAGATGGAAAAATTACTCCAGTGATGAGGATACCTGGGAACCTCTATCCAACCTCAACTCCCCTCGTCTCTTGTCTCTCTTCCATCAACGCCATCCCGATCGACCCGGACCTAACGCTGTGGGACAGCGTCCTTGAGGAGGGGGTGCTGTCAGGTTCTGTGTTCACTACACGGCTCTCTCAGTCACACCCACCTTTTCTGATTGGCTGTTACTCCTTTAAGACACTGGTTCACCATTTCTCCTGTGCTTAAGTATTGAGATTGTATACACTACACTCGGATTACAAAGCCTCTCCACGCTGCCTGTTTGGGCTTACTTGCTACTTCGTTTAGCCTACCAAGCATTCACGGACTACAGATTCCCAGCCTGACTCCAACTCGAACTTTCTCAGAGCACTTACCTTCCGGTCTCTCTAAATATCATTCAGTGGGGTAATTCTACTTTTTGTATTTTCTTCAGATACACTGACTTGCAGCTGCTCCCTTCCACTTACCTCAAACTGCCTTGGACTCATCGGACCACTCCTCTGCAGCGTGACGTCACTTCCGCCCACACAGCCAGACGACAGCCAGAACTCCGTATCGGAGCACCAGAGCAAGATACCTAAACCTCCACACCTGAAGAGTTGCAGGTACTGTTTAAATTACAAATTGCTAAACCACATTCTAGCATACTGCTGTTTTCTGTGATACAAGTACTGCTCATTCCATACAAACTGCCGCCGCCTCTGCAGTGACTCTTTGTATATTAACTCTGACTTTTGCCATTAACGGTGCTTATGACACCTCTTGTCCTACCGCCAATATATTACTCTGCTGCTTAATTACCTGCTGTTATTTTGTCTCAGTCTGCAAGTCTGTGACATTAACTCTCTGTCTCACAACTTCGATTATCTTCACTAATCTGGAAGTAATCCTCTGCCACATAGAGGTATTACCCTGAGAGGTGAGACAAAACAACATTTTAGTTACATTTCTGCAGTTGTGTTCCAAACTACGTTTTGTTCTTACACATATGTCACTAGCTCATGGACTCTTGCCAATTACATGAAAGAAAACAAAATGTATTCTTACCTGATAAATGTATTTCTTTCCGGATATGGTGAGTCCAAGGCTTGAGTAATTACTGTTTGGAATATCACTGCTGGCCAGCAGGAGGAGGCAAAGTGCACCACAGTTAAACTGCTAAGTATCACTCAATTACCCACAACCCCCAGTCATTCGACCGAAGGGAAATGGAGAAAAATGAGTAACACAAGGTGTAGAGGTGCCTGAGGTTATAGTCAAAAGAACAACTGTCTTAAAATAAAGGGTGGGGCCGTGGACTCACCATATCCGGAAAGAAAGAAATTTATCAGGTAAGCATACATTTTGTTTTTCTTTCCTAAGATATGGTGAGTAATTGCTGTTGGGAACCAATACCCAAGCTAGAGGACACGGATAAATAGGGAGGGACAAGAACCTTTCTCCCAAAAGAAGCCTCGGCCGAGGCAAAAGTATCAAATTTGGAAAATTTGGAAAAAGTATGTAGAGAAGACCAAGTTGCAGCCTTGCAAATTTGTGTCACAGAAGCTTCACTTTTGAAAGCCCAAGAAGAGGAAACAGCTCTTGTGGAATGAGCAGTAATTCTCTCAGGGGGCTGCTGTCCAGCAGTCTCATAAGCCAAATGAATTATACTCAAAAAGAAAGAGTAGTATTAGTAGCTTTCTGACCTTTGCATTTCCCAGAGAAACAGACAAAGAAGGCAGAGGACTGGCAAAAATCCTTAGTCGCCTGTAAGTAGAATTTAAGAGCATGTACAACATCCAAATTGTGTAACAAACGTTCTTTGGAAGAAGAAGGATTAGGGCACAGAAAGGTAACAAACATTTCCTGATTGATATTTCTATTAGAAACAACCTTACAAAGGATACCTAACTTAGTACGAAGAACCGCCTTATCGGCATGAAAAATAAGATAAGGGGAATCACACTGCAGAGCTGAGAGTTCCGAGACTCTTTGAGCAAAAGAGATAGCAACAAGAAACAAAACATTCCAAGATAACAACTTAATGTCTATGGAATGCAACGGCTCAAACGGAGCCATCTGTAAAACAAGGTTAAGGCTCCAAGGAGGAGCAAAAGACTTAAAGACAGGCCTGATTTTGATCAAGGCCTGACAAAAAGATTGCACATCTGGCACATCCGCCAAACGTTTATGTAGTAAAACTGATAAAGCAGAAATCTGACCCTTCAGGGTACTGACTGACAATCTCTTCTCCAGGCCTTCCTGAAGAAAAGATAACATTCTAGGAATTCTAATTCTACTCCAAGAGTAGCCCTTGGATTCACACCAATAAAGATATTTATGCCATATCTTATGGCAAATCTTTCTAGTAACAGGCTTGCAAGCCTGAATCATGGCCTCAATGACCGACTCAGAAAAACCACGCTTAGACAGAATTAAGTGTTCAATCTTCAAGCAGTCAGCTCTAGATCCTGCGAGGCCACGCACGGCTATTAGAAACACCGACGCCCTCTCCTGTTTGATATGAGCAATGACTCGTGGAAAGAGAGCCAACGGAGGAAAAAGGTATGCCAACCTGAAAACCCAAGGAACCGCCAGAGCATCTATCAGAACGGCCTGCGGATCTCTTGACCTTGAACCGTACCTTGGAAGCTTGGCAATCTGATGGGACGCCATTATATCTAACTCCGGCACCTCCATTTGAGGACTACAGTGGAAAACACCTCTGGATAGAGTTCCCATTCCCTGGGATGAAAAGTCTGTCTGCTCAGAAAATCCAAATTCCAGTACTCCTGGAATGTGGATGGCAGACAGCAATTGTGGGTCTCTGCCCACTGAAGAATCCGAGTAACCTCCTTCATGGCTAAGGAACTCTGAGTTCCTCCCTGCTGATTTATTTAAGCCACAGAGGTTATGTTGTCTGACTGGAACCTGATAAACTGGGCTGAGGACAACTGAGGCCAAACCAATAGAGCATTGTATATCGCCCTCAACTCCAACCAAGACATTGATGGGAAGAGCAGACTCCTCCTGAGTCCAAAGGCCCTGAGTTTTCAACAAGCTTCAGACTGCTCCCCAGCCCAGTAGGCTGGCGTCAGTGGTCACGATCACCCAGGAAGGTCTCCGAAAGCATGTGCCCTGAGACAGATGTTAATAAGAAATCCACCACGGGAGAGAGTCCCTTGATGACTGATCTAACTCTCTTCTCTGAGATAGATCCGCATGGTCGCCATTCCATTGTCTGAGCATGCACAACTGGAGAGCTCTCAAATGGAATTAAGCAAAAGAAATGATGTCCATAGAAGCCACCATCAGACCGATTACCTCCATACATTGAGCCACTGAAGGATGAGCAGTAGCCTGAAGAAACTATCACTCCCATGGAGGAAAGATGTTGTATACATTTCAAGAATGCCTCTCTCTTTATCTGGTCTGCAGATAATCTTGAGAGATGGAATCTGCCTCTGGGAGAAAAAGCCTTGAATTCCAATTTTTAACCCTGGGATACTATGTCCACAGTCCAGGAATCTGGGACATCTCATATCCAGGCTTGAGAGAACTGAGAAAGTCTTCCCCCCACCTGATCCAATCCCGGATCGGGGGCAAACCCTTAATGCTGATTTGGAATCAGCTGCAGGTTTCTTTGATTGTTTCCACTTGTTCCAAGACTGATTGGGGGTATATTGATTAAAGTGCGGACAGACATGATACGATGTAGCGTATCATGTCCGCCGCACATCGATAAATGCCGACAGCATACGCTACGGCCACTAGCAGGGAGTGTCAATCAACCCGATCGTGTTCGATTGGGTTAATTTCTGTCCGCGGCCTCTGAGCAGGCGGACAGGTTATGGAGCAGCAGCTTGATAAATTGACCGCATGGATTGTTCTTGCTTGGAACAAGAAGGGGAAGGCTTTCCTCTGAAGTTACAAAAGGAACAAAAATTACTCTGACGTCTTTTAGGCCTATTCTTCTTATCTTGTGGTAGAAAAGACCCTTTTCCACCCGTAATATCAGAGATAATTTCTGCCAAATTGGGTCCAAACAAGGTTTTGCCCTTGTAAGGAATCGCCAGAAGCTTGACTTTAGAGGAAATGTCCGCAGACCAGGATTTCAACTATAATGCCCTGCGGGCTAGGACAGCAAAACTAGATGTTTTAGCTCCTAGTCTAACAACCTGTAAAATGGCATCTGCAATAAAGGAATTGGCCAACTTAAGAGCTTTAATCCTATCTTGAATTTCATCCAAGGAAGTCTCTACTTAAAGAGAATCAGACAAGTCATCGAACCAATAAGATGTTACACTGGTTACGGTGGCAATACACACCGCAGGTTGCCATTGGAGAACTTGATGAACATAAATCTTTTTCAAATTAGCCTTCAGATTCTTGTCCATCGGATCCTTAAAAGAACAACTATCTTTGATAGGAATAGTGGTTCTCTTTGCCAGAGTGGAAATGGCCCCTTCAACTTTGGGTACAGTATACCAAGGGTCTTTAATGGAGTCCTCGACAGGAAACATTTTCTTAAAAATGGGAGATGGGGGAAAAAGACTCCCCTGGTTTCTCCCATTCCTGTGAGATAATCTCCCTACCACAGTCCGGCACAGGAAAAACCTTTGAAGTGGAAGGTTCATCAAAGAAACTATTAAGTTTACTAGATTTCTTAGGAGTGACAACGAGAGTGGTATTGGAGTCATCTAAAGTAGCTAAAACCACCTTTAACAATACACAAAGGTGTTCAAGCTTAAATCTGAAGGATACCACCTCAGTCTCAGAAGAAGGAATTATACTGTCCGAATCTGAGATTTCACCCTCAGAAAGTCCTGATGTATCTTCCTCATCAGACTTATGAGAAAGGGCAACTTGGGAAGCAGAACTGAGGACAGGCACCTTACTTTCTGAATTTCTAGATTTCATCTTGCATTTTCCCTGTAATCTGGGAATGGCAGCCAATGCCGCAGATACTGCTGAAAATACCTGGGCATCAATTTCTGCTTTTAAATAAACTCCACTAGGAGTTATAGAGGAGCCACAGGGCACTGCATGTGACAGAATTGAGGCTTGGGTCTTAGCAGGAGAAAGCTGAGCTATTATTTTAACAGCATCATCCTGAGAGACATTAGGCTCAAAAATGTTACCTTTATTTTGCAAGGTTTTCTTGACACATGAAGAACAAAATTGCATAGAAGCTGCAATTTGTGCATCTAAACCTAATAAGCATGAATTCATGAGAGCAGTAAATAAACTTGTACAGATAAGTTTCAAAGGCCTAGATTTGGAGTTTTGCATTAGAAGGGTTGCGTTAGCTACGCATGCTTTTTTTTGGCCGCACCTTTTAAATACCGCTGGTATTTAGAGTTCACAGAATGGCTGGGTTTTCAGTGCGTTAGGCTCCAAAAAGGGAGCGTAGAGCATAATTTACCGCCACTGCAACTCTCAAAACCAGCGGTGCTTACGGACGCAGCCAGCTTCAAAAACGTGCTCGTGCACGATTCCCCCATAGGAAACAATGGGGCAGTTTGAGCTGAAAAAAACCTAACACCTGCAAAAAAGCAGCGTTCAGCTCCTAACGCAGGCCCATTGTTTCCTATGGGGAAACACTTCCTAAGTCTGCACCTAACACCCTAACATGAACCCCGAGTCTAAACACCCCTAACCTTACACTTATTAACCCCTAATCTGCCGCCGCCGCTATCGTTGACATCTGCATATTTTTTTTTAACCCCTAATCTGCCGCTCCGTACACCGCCGCAACATACATTATAGTTATGTACCCCTAATCTGCTGCCCCTAACACCGCCGACCCCTATATTATATTTATTAACCCCTAATCTGCCCCCACAACGTCGCCGCCAGCTACCTACAATTATTAACCCCTAATCTGCAGACCGGACCTCACCGCTACTATAATAAAGTTATTAACCCCTAATCCGCCTCACTCCCGCCTCAATAACCCTATAATAAATAGTATTAACCCCTAATCTGCCCTCCCTAACATCGCCGACACCTAACTTCAATTATTAACCCCTAATCTGCCGACAGGACCTCGCCGCTAGTCTAATAAATGTATTAACCCCTAAAGCTAAGTCTAACCCTAACACTAACACCCCCCTAAGTTAAATATAATTTAAATCTAATGAAATAAATTAACTCTTATTAAATAAATAATTCATATTTAAAGCTAAATACTTACCTGTAAAATAAACCCTAATCTAGCTACAATATAAATAATAATTATATTGTAGCTATTTTAGGATTTATTTTTATTTTACAGGCAACTTTGTAATTATTTTAACCAGGTACAATAGCTATTAAATAGTTAATAACTATTTAATAGCTACCTAGTTAAAATAATTACAAAATTACCTGTAAAATAAATCCTAACCTAAGTTACAATTAAACCTAACACTACACTAGCAATAAATTAATTAAATAAAATACCTACAATTAAATACAATTAAACCTAACACTACACTATCAATAAATTAATTAAATAAAATACCTACAATTATCTACAATTAAACCTAACACTACACTATCAATAAATTAATTAAATACAATACCTACAAATAAATACAATTAAATAAACTAACTAAAGTACAAAAAATAAAAAAGAACTAAGTTACAAAAAATAAAAAAATATTTACAAACATTAGAAAAATATTACAACAATTTTAAACTAATTACACCTACTCTAAGCCCCCTAATAAAATAACAAAGCCCCCCAAAATAAAAAAATGCCCTACCCTATTCTAAAATTAAAATAGAAAAGCTCTTTTACCTTACCAGCCCTTAAAAGGGCCATTTGCGGGGCATGCCCCAAAGAATTCAGCTCTTTTGACTGGAAAAAAAACATACAATACCCCCCCCAACATTACAACCCACCACCCACATACCCCTAATCTAACCCAAACCCCCCTTAAATAAACCTAACACTAAGCCCCTGAAGATCTTCCTACCTTATCTTCACCACACCGGGTATCAGCGATCGGTCCAGGCTCCAATGTCTTGATCCAAGCCCAAGCAGGGGGCTGAAGACGTCCATCCTCCGGCTGAAGTCTTGATCCAAGCGGGCAGAAGAGGACATCCGGACCGGCAAACATCTTCATCCAGGCGGCATCTTCTATGTTCTTCCATCCGATGACGAGCGGCTGATCTTCAAGACCTCCAGCGCGGATCCATCCTCTTCTTCCGACGACTAGACGACGAATGAAGGTTCCTTTAAGGGACGTCATCCAAGATGGCGTCCCTCGAATTCCGATTGGCTGATAGGATTCTATCAGCCAATCGGAATTAAGGTAGGAAAATTCTGATTGGCTGATGGAATCAGCCAATCAGATTCAAGTTCAATCCGATTGGCTGATTGGATCAGCCAATCAGATTGAACTCACATTCTATTGGCTGATCGGAACAGCCAATAGAATGCGAGCTCAATCTGATTGGCTGATTGGATCAGCCAATCGGATTGAACTTGATTCTGATTGGCTGATTCCATCAGCCAATCAGAATTTTCCTACCTTAATTCCGATTGGCTGATAGAATCCTATCAGACAATCAGAATTCGAGGGACGCCATCTTGGAAGACGTCATTTAAAGGAACCTTCATTCGGACTTAGGACGTCGCAAGAAGAGGATGGATCCGCGCCGGAGGTCTTCAAGATGGAGCCGGTCGTCATCGGATGGAAGAACATAGAAGATGCGGCTTGGATGAAGATGTTTGCCGGTCCGGATCGACTCTTCTGCCCGGATAGGATGAAGACTTCTGCACGAAGATGGAATTTTTTAGCCGCCGCTTGGATCCAGACTTCAGCCGGAGGATGGACGTCACTCTGGATGAAGATTTCGGAGGCTCTTCTGGACCGATCGGGACCCGGTGTGGTGAAGACAAGGTAGGGAGATCTTCAGGGGCTTAGTGTTAGGTTTATTTAAGGGGGGTTTGGGTTAGATTAGGGGTATGTGGGTGGTGGGTTGTAATGTTAGGGGGGTATTGTATGTTTTTTTTTACAGGCAAAATAGCTGAATTCTTTGGGGCATGCCCCGCAAAGGGCCCTTTTAAGGGCTGGTAAGGTAAAAGAGCTTTTCTATTTTAATTTTAGAATAGGGTAGGGCATTTTTTTATTTTGGGGGACTTTGTTATTTTATTAGGGGGCTTAGAGTAGGTGTAATTAGTTTAAAATTGTTGTAATATTTTTCTAATGTTTGTAAATATTTTTTTATTTTTTGTAACTTAGTTCTTTTTTATTTTTTGTACTTTAGTTAGTTTATTTAATTGTATTTATTTGTAGGTATTGTATGTAATTCATTTTCTGATAGTGTAGTGTTAGGTTTAATTGTAGATAATTGTAGGTATTTTATTTAATTAACTTATTGATAGTGTAGTGTTAGGTTTAATTGTAACTTAGGTTAGGATTTATTTTCCAGGTAATTCTGTAATTATTTTAACTAGGTAGCTATTAAATAGTTATTAACTATTTAATAGCTATTGTACCTGGTTAAAATAATTACAAAGTTGCCTGTAAAATAAATATTAATCCTAAAATAGCTACAATATAATTATTCGTTATATTGTAGCTATATTAGGGTTTATTTTACAGGTAAGTATTTAGCTTTAAATAGGAATAATTTATTTAATAAGAGTTAATTTATTTCGTTAAATTTAAATTATATTTAACTTAGGGGGGTGTTAGTGTTAGGGTTAGACTTAGCTTTAGGGGTTAATACATTTATTATAGTAGCGGTGAGGTCCGGTCGGCAGATTTAGGGTTAATACTTGAAGTTAGGTGTCGGTGAGGTTAGGGAGGGCAGATTAAGGGTTAATACTATTTATTATAGGGTTATTGAGGCGGGAGTGAGGCGGATTAGGGGTTAATAACTTTATTATAAGTGTAGGTAGGTGTCGGCGACGTTGAGGGGGGCAGATTAGGGGTTAATAAATATAATATAGGGGTCGGCGGTGTTAGGGGCAGCAGATTAGGGGTACATAAGTATAACGTAGGTGGCGGCGGTGTGCGGTCGGCAGATTAGGGGTTAAAAAAATGTAATTGAGTGGCGGCGATGTGGGGGGCCTCGGTTTAGGGGTACATAGGTAGTTTATGGGTGTTAGTGTACTTTAGAGCACAGTAGTTAAGAGCTTTATGAACCGGCGTTAGCCCAGAAAGCTCTTAACTCCTGGCTTTTCTCTGCGGCTGGAGTTTTGTTGTTAGATTTCTAACGCTCACTTCAGCCAAGACTCTAAATACCGGCATTAGAAAGATCCCATTGAAAAGATAGGATACGCAAATGGCGTAAGGGGATCTGCGGTATGGAAAAGTCGCGGCTGCAAAGTGAGCGTTAGACCCTTTAATGACTGACTCCAAATACCAGCGGGCGGTAAAAACCAGCGTTAGGAGCCTCTAACGCTGGTTTTGACGGCTACCGCCAAACTCTAAATCTAGGCGAAAGATTTTAATATTCACTTAAAATAAGCCAAGGAAAAAATACACTTTACATTTTTTCCAAATTAGGATCGATTCCCAGCTAAAAGTATGTGAGAAAAGTTAAGAAAAAACATTTAATAAACTTCAAATAAACTTCTAAAATACCTCTCAGGCAACCCGACACCTCAATTACTGAGGTGCCTTACCGCTTCCAATTAAGACCCGAACACCCAGAAATGGAGAAAAACAACTTTTTCTTCAGAAACGTTATGAAATAAAGCCGGTGATGTGACCACAACTGCTGAGCTCAAATTACTGCTGCGACACAGAAAGGCACCACCACCACTTCACACTGAGTACCAGAAATATCCCTTTTTTCAAACCTGACAGTTTAAAATGTTGCATCGTTTTATTTTAAAGCAAAGGGGAGATTAAGAAGCTGCTGAAAAAGAAAATTCAGCCTTACTTTTGTATTATTTTATCAAGTAAATATATGTCAGAAAATGAAGCCTAATAAAAACATTTTAACCCTTTTTTTTAAAAAAGAGTTTAAATGTTAGTCTCACACATGCTACAGTGCCTGTTTTATGCCCCAGTGTAACCCATACAACAGGATTATCTACAGTATGTCCCAATAAAAGAAATGGTTTCCCCAACTGGAAGAAAAAGCACTTACCTGCTCCGCTGTCCGGCATGTAGACAGTTACAAGGTATGAGAAGACACAGTTCCTCACAGAGACCTTTGAAAAAGAAAGAACAGAGTAGCCAACTCTGGCTTTCTAAACTAGGGCAGCAATTGTTAGGAAAATGCAGTAAGTACCTCTTTACAAGTTCCTAACTGCTTTAAAGCCACCACTACTCGACTGCAAGGAATGACGTGGAATACGGCTATACCCCAAAACCTGCTTGTGGATGAAATCAATTTTTTTCTTCAGACACCTAAACTTCACCTCCTCCATGCACTGAAGGCAAAGAGAATGACTGGGGGTTGTGGGTAAGTAAGTTATACTTAGCATTTTTACTGTGGTGCTTTTTGCCTCCTTCTGCTGGCCAGGTGTTATATTCCCCACAGTAATTACTCAAGCCCTGGACTCACCATATCTTAGGAAAGAAACATATTTATGCAATATTCATAAGTGTTTAACTGTGTATTTACTATATATATATATATATCACATTCCAATGTTCTGCACAAAGGGGAATATGTTCTATGTATTTTTAAATAGATATTCATATATATATATATATATATATATATATATATATATATATGTATATATCTAGACCTATATATAATTAAGTTTATATATATATATATATTTATATACATATATATATAATTAAGTATATATATATATAACTATATATTTGTGCAAATATCCATCAGATATACATTTAAATATCTCTTTTTACTTTCAACTCGCAATATGAGCATGAATCCCCGAGAACAAAAAATTACTTTTAGCAGTTTTAATGCTTGAACGTGAGTGCAAACTACTGCTCCACTTGTAATCTAGCCCATATCTGGTATTTGTATATAGGGTTGCCAGCTGTGCTTCATAAAAATACTGGACGACCTATAGGTGATTGGATATGGGGGGTTACAACTAAGCAGTCATTTTATCCCCTTGGTTGCCAGTAACACATATACAGAGCAGTGATGTGACCCCCTTGGCTGTTAGAGGTACACACCCAGTAATCATTGAACACCCCCATGGTTGCCTGTAACACATATAATATAAAATGCACAGTGTAACTTCTTTTTTTAAAATATTTCTAATGCATAAAGGCCTAGAAGAACCTTTACATTTAGCTGACAGGGGTCTTTAAAAATACTGGTCATTTAAGTGTCCAGTATTTTTGTACATATTTTACTGGATAGCCTGCTAAAATACTGGACTGTCCAGTTGCATACTAAAACACCTGGCAACCCTATATGTATGCCATATACTAAATATGAGTGTGTATATATGTGTGTGTGTATGTATATGTGTCTGTGTGTGTGTATGTGTGTGTCTGTGTGTATGTGTATATATATACAGTATATATATATATATATATATATATATACATATATATATATATATATATATATATATATACAGTATGTGTGTATTTGTATGTATGCTATATATGTGTGTATGTTTGTGTGTGTATGTATATATGTGTGTATGTATGTGTGTGTATGTATATACGTGTGTATATATATATATATATATATATATATATACAGAATGTGTGTATTTGTATGCTATATGTGTGTGTTTGCATATATGTGTGTGTATGTATATATGTGTGTATGTATAAATATATGTGTGTGTGTATGTGTGTATGTATATATGTGTGTGTGTATGTATAAATATATGTGTATGTAGACACTTTTTTCTTGCACTTTAGCTCCCAGTGAACAAGGCACCAGTGGGTGCTGAAACGTTTGGGTATTTTTTTTATTCTTTGTATCAATAAAGGACATTTTATTCAATGAAAATCCGGTGAGTGCAGCGCTTCTGTTCTGGATGAATGGATTCTAACCTGTGTATTTATATATATATAGTATGTGTGTATTTGTATGTATGCTATATATGTGTGTGTATGTATATATGTGTGTATGTATAAATATATGTGTGTGTATGTATATGTGTGTGTGTATGTGTGTATGTATATGTGTGTGTGTATGTACAGTGGGGCAAAAAAGTATTTAGTCAGCCACCAATTGTGCAAGTTCTCCCACTTAAGATGATGAGAAAGGCCTGTAATTTTCATCATAGGTATACCTCAACTATGAGAGACAAAATGTGGAAACAAATCCAGACAATCACATTGTCTGATTTAAAACTAATTTATTTGCATATTATGGTGTAAAATAAGTATCTGGTCACCTACAAACAAGCAAGATTTCTGTGTCTCACAGACCTGTATCTTCTTCTTTAAGAGGCTCCTCTGTCCTCAACTCATTACCTGTATTAATGACACCTGCTTGAACTTGTTATCAGTATAAAAGACACCTGTCCACAACCTCAAACAGTCACACTCCAAACTCCACTATGGTGAAGACCAAAGAGCTGTCGAAGGACGCCAGAAACAAAATTGTAGACCTGCACCAGGCTGGGAAGGCTGAATCGGCAATAGGCAAGCAGCTTGATGTGAAGAAATCAACTATGGGAGCAATAATTAGAAAATGGAAGACATACAAGACCACTGATAATCTCCCTCGATCTGGGGCTCCATGCAAGATCTCACCCTGTGGGGTCAAAATGATCACAAGAACGGTGAGAAAACATCTCAGAACCATACGAGGGGACCTAGTGAATGACCTGCAGAGAGCTGGGACCAACGTAACAAAGGCTACCATCAGTAACACACTATGCCGCCAGCGACTCAGATCCTGCAGTGCCAGACGTGTCCCCCTGCTTAAGCCAGTACATGTCCGGGCCCGTCTGAAGTATGTTAGAGAGCATTTGGATGATCCAGAAGTGGATTGGGAGAATGTCATATGGTCAGATGAAACCAAAGTAGAACTGTTTGGTAGAAACACAACTAGTCGTGTTTGGAGGAGAGAGATTGCTGAGTTGCAACCAAAGAACACCATACCTACTGTGAAGCATGGGGGTGGCAACATCATGCTTTGGGGCTGTTTCTCTGCAAAGGGAACAGGACAACTGATCTGTGTACATGAAAGAATGAATGGGGCCATGTATCCTGAGATTTTGAGTGCAAACCTCCTTCCATCAGCAAGGGCATTGACGATGAAACGTGGCTGGGTCTTTCAGCATGACAATGATCCCAAACACACCGCCCGGGCAACGAAGGAGTGGCTTCGTAAGAAGCATTTCAAGTGGCCTAGCCAGTCTTCAGATCTCAACCCCATAGAAAACCTTTGGAGGGAGTTGAAAGTCTGTGTTGCGCAGCGACAGCCCCAAAACATCACTGCTCTAGAGGAGATCTGCATGCAGAAATGGGCCAACATACCAGCAACAGTGTGTGACAACCTTGTGAAGACTTACAGAAAACATTTGACCTCTGTCATTGCCAACAAAGGATATATAACAAAGTATTGAGATTAACTTTTGATATTGACCAAATACTTATTTTCCACCATAATTTGCAAATAAATTCTTTCCAAATCAGACAATGTGATTGTCTGGATTTGTTTCCACATTTTGTCTCTCATAGTTGAGGTATACCTATGATGAACATCACAGGCCTCTCTCATCTTCTTAAGTGGGAGAACTTTCACAATTGGTGGCTGACTAAATACTTTTTTTGCCCCACTGTATATATGTGTGTGTGTAAATATGTGTGTATGTATATGTGTGTGTGTGTGTATGTGTGTATGTATATATGTATGTATGTGTGTATGTATATATGTGTGTATGTGTGTATGTATATATGTGTGTATGTATATAGGTGTGTGTATGTGTGTATATACATATGTGTGTGTATGTATATATGTGTGTGTATGTGTGTATGTATATATGTGTGTGTGTGTATGTATATATGTGTGTATGTATATAGGTGTGTGTATGTGTGTATATACATATGTGTGTGTATGTATATATGTGTGTGTATGTGTGTATGTATATATGTGTGTGTGTTTGTATGTATATATTTATATATGTGTGTGTGTGTATGTGTGTATGTATATAGGTGTGTGTGTATGTGTGTATATATGTGTGTATGTATATGTGTGTATGTATATGTGAGTGTGTGTGTAGAACTCAAATTATTATTTTTCTACTTTACACAACACTATATATGTTTATGTTGGGGTTAGTAACAGATTTCACTTACCATTGTTAAATCTTTTTTTTTTATTGACTACATATCTGACCTTAACTAAATGTTTTATGACTGTCTTGCCCATTTATACGAGATGTAATGCCATTATGTAAGGTAAAAGAGCATATTAAGTGAATGTCTCTTACAAAAATAACGAAGAGGTGCTGTAGACAATAAAATCTTGTATAAACAAAAAAAAATGCATTGGTAATCATCTAAAAAATTTTTTATACCTTTCCTTAACTGTCTACTCTTTATCAATGTTTTTCTCCAAGTGATTTTTTTTAAAAAAGGAATAAAACACTGTGGAAATTGTAATATAAAATGTTTAATTTTGGGCAGTAAGAAATATTTGCATTAATTTTAACCCTTTTACTGTTATTTAAAGGGACAGTCTAGTCAAAAATAAACTTTCATGATTCAGATAGGGCATGTCATTTTTTTTATATAAATATTTTATTGATGAATTTACATGAATACAAAATACAGTAATGATTATTTACAATTGTGAATGTATACAACTACAATGCATTTCTTCTTTTATAACAATATCACATTGTGACAGTCCCCTCTGTCAGTACTGGAAGGGTTAACTTTGTTCAGCTTTGAGAAGCTATTTTCTAAAGACAGGTTTCCTGGCAGCAACTATTGTTTACTGTAATTAAGTTTAAGTGATAAGCGTTCACATTGTTTAATCACCTCCAGATATCAGACTGCCAGGTGACAAGAAGGACTCCATTGTTTTCTTGTGTTTAATTGCTTATCTGGTTAAGTAATGTAATTCTATGTATCCTGTAAAAGGGCGTCTTCCCTCTATCTAATCTCTTCCAACTCCCCATCTGGTCTCCTAAGGGAGTTCTGCATAAATACTGGGCATATAGCCCTCAATAAACACATTCTTCTGTTTTACCATCAAGATGGAGCTTGGTCTCATATTTGGGGGGAATTAGCTGGGTTGTGTGTTGCTGATCCCATATTCAGGACATCTTTCATCTGGTATTGACCCTTGGTATCTGGGTTATACCATAACAATTGGTGGCAAGTGACGGAATGATCCTCATTGCCCAGAAGAGCAACTACACATCCAGACCTAATGAGAATACCCTATGAAAGGCTGAAAAGAGCTACCCTTAAAGACCTGCTAGAACAACGGGGCCGACAAGCCAGTAACCTCAGGAAGAGGGAGAGTATTACAATACTGACCAAGATGAACGGAGTACCAGGGACCAAAGGAACCAATGGGCCCAGCATATCAGACAGAACCCCCGAAGAAGCAAGCTTTGACTGGGCGGTTAAAATAAGACTGGCACATTCTGGCCCCAACCCGTCTGTCAAAATTATCGACCGGGTCATAGCAGCCGTGGAGGCCAACCTACTTTACCAAAGCGGCGCTGCAGCAGCCCAAGTCACAGCAACCCCAGTGGAAAAGAGAAAAGTACATTTTGCAGCTTTTAAAAACTTCCTGGAAACAGAAGGAGAGATTGATGGGTACCTTGCGGATTTTGAGAGGCAATGTGCCCTACACAAGGTACCCGCAGAGGACTGGGTCAAGATATTATCCGAAAAATTATCCGGCCGGGCCAGCGAGGCTTTTCGGGCCATTCCATATGAGGAAGTCGGGGACTATAATGCTGTAAAAGAGGATCTGCTCTCCAGGTATGCAATTACACCGGAGGCATACAGGAGACGGTTCAGAGACACTGTTAAACTAGCTGGAGATTCCTACATTGAGTGGGCATGTAAGGTGCACCGCACAGCAGCTCACTGGATGGCGGGGTGCCAAGCCGTATCTGGGGAAGAGGTGCAGCAGCTATTCCTGTTGGAACATTGCTTCGACAAGTTATCCGCAGGAATTAGAGAGTGGGTTTGGGACCGTAAACCCTCCGCCCTGCATGAAGCTGCTCGCCTGGCAGATGAGTATACGAATGCCCGCAAACTGGACACTGCTACCACTAAGATCCCTGCCAGAGTGGAGTACAGACCCCCAGTCACCCCAGCAGCTACCAGTTACCAACCCCCGGCGCACCGCTCTACCACACAGCCTCCAGCCGCAAACTATCCTCAGACAGCCCGGTTCAACTCACGGGACTACTCACAGCCTATTCGGTGCTTTGGATGTAAGCAACTAGGGCACAAAAGACCAGAGTGTCCCCTAATCACAGCGAACCAAGCACAGTCCTGGCGGAAACCCACGTAACCCCAACCTGCGGCCCACTGCGTAGAGGAGGAAGAATGCTGGGGCATCCTACATGAAGCAGACCGCATGCAAGATGCCCACCGGGATAACCGGCAACTGGTTAAAGTGAATGGGAAGGAGGTCAGTGGTCTACGGGATACTGATGCTACCATGACCTTGCTCCAAAAGAACTTGGTGTCTGAGAAACAGCACACCGGAGACACTATGGCTGTGAGGGTAGCAGGGGGCGCTGTGTTCCGCCTACCTGTTGCCCGGGTACATTTGGATTGGGGAGTGGGCGCTAGACATGTGAATGTGGGGGTCATGAAAGACTTACCTGCTGATGTTCTCCTTGGAAATAACTTGTCCCCCCTTGTTTCTGCCTACGCTCCCATGGATCCCACCGATGTTAACCCTGTGACTACCCGTGCCCAGATCCGTGCCTCAGAGTCTGACCCACCTGCGGCTGAGCCCCAGGACGCTGAGCTCAGTAAATCTCTATCCGCTATTGATACATGGAAGTCCCGTTACAGCGCGCTGATGAAGGAGAAGAGTCAAGTAGAGGATGAAATGGTCACGTTAAACAATCACGTAACGGTGCTTGCAGGAGAGAAGAGGAGCGCAGAGGAAAAAGCACGGTTAGAACGGGAATCTCTGCTAGACAAACTGCACCGACAGACCGCAGAAAACACCAGCTTCAGAGTGGAACATGAAACATTAAAGACAAACCTAGTGACACTGGAGGAGAAGCTGACGCTGGCTCATAGTGAGGTGCAGCAACTCAAGGGCAACCTACGTCAGTATGAAGGGCTTGTGGAAACCAATAAAGAGCAGGCACAAAAAAGATGGAGCTCGGTCTCATGTTTGGGGGGAATTAGCTGGGTTGTGTGTTGCTGATCCCATATTCAGGACATCTTTCATCTGGTATTAACCCTTGGTATCCGGGTTATACCATAACACACATCATTTTCCTGTCTAGCATTTTTCATGTATATTTAATACTAGAATCTCATTTTGTCATAAACTTGATAAAAGCTGAAACAAATCTTAGAAATTATAGCTCTTCTCTCCCAAACAATGACATATGTTAAAAGCTAATTGTTTATTTTAACCTATACTGTTTATAATAAACAGCAACAGAAGACATGATTAATAAAACTGAATTTCCTCCTTTGGATACATCATAAATAGTCCCTTCATCATGTCCCTAAAGATGGAATCCCCATTTCTAATTCATCTTAAACAGAGTGAGGGACCAATAGGGCCATAACCCATTTTCTTGAGGCCAAGAAACTGACTTTAGCCCAAAATTGTATAATATTAGGACATTCCCAGAGTAGATGTTTCAAATTGGGGTCATAAAAATTACATCTTCGATCACAATTAGACCACATTGCTGCTATTTTCGGTGTAACATATAATCTATGCAAAATTTTCAATTGTGATTCTATAAAGTATGAATCTCTAGTGCTAGTAAAGATGTTTTTTTATGCTTTTTTGCTAACTTAACTCTATAGCGTCTAAATGTATAGATGCTTCCCGTTGCCACCAATAAGGTCTTATATAAAGTAGAGTAAGAAAATCATCCTTTCTGAAAACCTTCTATCATTCCCTGTAGTGGATGCGGATCCCATAAAAAAGTAGTCGTATTCATAATACCCTTTATATATTGGGATATTTAGATACTGTATATGAGAATAAATGTGAGTCAGGGAGATTATGGGGCCGGTTTAACAAGCTCGCCAGAAACAGACGTTATGAAGCAGCGGTCTAAAGACCTCTGCTCCATAACTTGTCCGCCTGCTCTGAGACCACGAACAGAAATCAACCCGATCGAATACGATTGGGTTGATTGTCACCCCCTGCTAGCGGCCGATTGGCCGCTAATCTGCAGGGGGCGGCATTGCACCAGCAGTTCACAAGAACTGCTGGTGCAATGATAAATGCCAACAGCGTATGCTGTCTGCATTTATCGATGTGCGGTGGACATGATACGATACATTGTATCATGTCCGCTCGCACATTAATAAATATACCCCTAAATCTATATTGTAATTCTGAAAAGGGTCGCAAACATTTGTTCATAGGATCTAATAAGTCTTCAATCTTATAAATCCCCCCTCTCTCCCAATCCTTAAATATCCTTGAATCCAGCCTGGTCTAAAGTTGCGATTTCCTCTAATCGGCAAATAAGCTTAGCCTTTGTTAGGGAATTTTAACATATTTCCAAACTTAAATCATGCTTTCAAAATTCCTTTATACATAATGTTATTACTAATAGAGGAGTAAAACTCATTAATTTTTGTGTGTAGTACATATGCTCTATTTATTTCCTTTGGAGATATTTTATCCAAAGTATTTACATAAAAATTCTCTGATCCTTCTAACCAATCTACCGCTGTTCTCGTCAAAGATGAAAGATTATATAGATAAATATCAGGTATTCCCATACCTTCATCAAATTGTGATTGTTTTAACTTCTCTAAACTAATTTGGGTTTTCTTTCCACCCCAAAGAAACCTATTGAAAATCTTATTCAATCTTTCAATATCTTTCTTGTGAATCAAAATTTGTAGCATATTCATTAGATATAACATTTTTGGCAAAATCATCATTTTAATTAAATAAGATTTCCCCATCAAAGATATAGGCAGGTTTGACCATCTCTTAAAATCTTGCTCTATAAAGGAATATCATTTCTCAAAATTAATATTGTACCATTTATCCCGGTTAGGGGAGATATTTATTCCCAAGTATGTTATGCAGTTATGAGGTTCAATGAACGAGAAGCTACTAATGTCACAGTCCTCCTTCTTATTTAACCATAACACTTCAGATTTACTACCATTAACTTTAAAACCAGAAAATTGACCAAACTTGTTAATCACATGCCGTCCGCATATAAAAGAAGATGATATTTTCCCCCCTCTATGCTTGAAAAAGAATTGCTTAATTTAATCGCCAGTGGTTCCAAGACCAAATTAAATAAAAGGGGAGACAGGGGACATCCCTGTCTAGTCCCCCTACCAGGGATGGTTTGGGTCGCCGGGATACCGGGAAAAATCCCAGTGGGCCAGCAGAGGCTGGGCTGGCGCAGCTGCAGGACAAGTGTGTGGAGAGCAGGCAGCAAATTGTGACTCACTTGTGAGGGTCGGGAGCGCAGCGCCAGAGCACACAGACTGACACACAGGCTCCTGGCTCAGCCACTCATTCAGGCATTTGATTTGCCGAATTGCTGCATGATTTTACATGTTTGTGAGCAGCTGTCAGCTCAGTGGCAAGTGTTAAAATATAAGTGTTAATTTAATCACAATAAACATAGAAGGGCTTTTACTTTATTTATTTGTTTGTCTTTTATAGCACCTTCTTTTAAAACACCTCCCATAGTTGTCCTCTGTAGTGGGTAATGTTGCAAATCACAGAATTTCAGAATCATCTTCATCTAACTCTGACTCCTATTCAGCAAGCAATGAGAGATCCAATATACTCGACTAAACACAGCCAGGCGACAGGCCAGGCGCCGCAGGCAAACTAATGGGAGAGCGTTAGCGCATATACAAATTGTCTCTATGTCTATTGAAGCCTTCCTAGTTTCCAGGAATGGTAGAGAAAATGTATAGTGCGCATGCGTTCTTCCCATTCAGTAGTTATTTCAGCACAATGACTTTTGACAGATCGGTGTCCTTACGGGGGAGTTTCTGTCCTGTTATAATGGGAATCTAGAAAACACAAGCACTGCAGCCCAATCCAGCGCTAGAGAAGTCAGAAGGAGTTGGGCTTTCAGCATAGAGGAGACAGGCGACTAGTAGTTATTAAGTTTTAAAGTTTATTACTTTACTTTGAAAAATGCTCCGTTTTTTTTTTGCTGCTATACTAGTTTTATTGCCTACTCACTGCATGATCAGATAACACAGAGTAACGGGTTATGCTGTGTCTCCAGCAAGTGAAAAGGTCAGATAAATGTGCTCCTCCCTTCTGTGAAAAAAAAGAATAGAAATTGTGTATGTGTGTGTATGTATATATATATATATATATATATATATATATATATATATATGTGTGTGTGTGTGTGTGTGTGTGTGTGTATACATATATATGTGTTTGTGTATGTGTTTGTGTGTATATGTGTGTGTATATACATATATATGTGTGCGTATGTGTTTGTGTGTGTGTGTATATATATATATATACACACATACACACACACACACACACACACACATATATATATATATATATATGTGTGTGCATGATGTGTGTGTGTATGTATTTATATATATATATATATATATGTGTGTGTGTGTGTATGTATGTGTTTGTGTGTGCATGATGTGTGTGTATGTGTTTGTGTATGTGTATGTATGTGTGTGTGTATGTGTTTGTGTGTGTGTATGTGTATGTATGTGTGTATATATATATATATGTGTGTGTGTGTACGTATGTGTATATATATATATATATATATATATATATATGTGTGTGTGTGTGTGTGTATGTGTTTGTGTGAATATATGTGTTTGTGTGTGTGCATGTGCGTGTATGTACAGTATGTGTATGTATATATATATATATATATATGTTTTTGTGTAGCATTCTTTTTTTACCCCTGAGTGCTAAGGCACATGACTCTTGTAAATTTCATAAAATTATGCATTAATTCTGCACACAGTAAAACACTTGATGGTTTGTTTAGGTTTATTTTTTCTTTCTTATGGTAATGTTAAAAGTATGTTTATTAAAGTTGATATGATTTGGGTTTATCATTGGGTTAAAAACATATGATGAGAGAAACATATGTATGTGTATGTTTTATATGTTTGTTTTCAACTCCATATTATAAAATGTGTGTGTCTCTCTATATATTTATTTGACGCATCTGTCCACAAATGTGTACTGAATGTATCTGTACCATATATATACTTTATGTAAGTGGGTGCAGTGAGTGTATGTAAATATGTGTCTCTGAATAAAGGTCTGTTAGCTTTCTATTTTTTATCAGTGCCTTTGGGAGGTGTAGGAGGGGGAGGGGCTGGGCTGGAGGGGGCTGGGCTGGAGGGGCGGGGCTGGGCCGGTTGATACAAATTTCCAGGGCTGGTCTGATTTCCCAGTCCGGCCCTGCCCCCTACCCAAGCTAATTCTAGGGGACATCTCTCTGTTAACAATAACCAATGCAGTAGTATTTGAATAAACATTCTTAATGAAATTACTAAAGGGACTTTTTATATTAAAGCTTCCTAAACATGACAACAAATATGACCACTCAACCCTATCGAAGGCCTTCTCAGCATCAATGGCCAACAGCATTGCAATCGGTCTTGATTTCTTTATTGTTGGTTTTCTCCTTAAATAGCCAGAAATGATTCACTATATGCAATATTTTGCTTATATTCCTCCTAGATGATCTAGCTCGTATGAACCCCAATTTATCCTTATGTATCAATTCCGGTAGAAAGGTTTTCAGCCTATTAGCTAATATTTTAGTTAGTATCTTGTAGTCCTGATATAAAAGAGAAATCGGCGATACGAGGTGACTGTCAGGGTGCCATGAATCAGACTGAGACGAGAATGCAAAAATAATCACACCTTTATTAATAGCAAAAAATAATAAAAAGTCCACAAGTCAAATAACAAGCCAGGAGTCAAAACCAGAGCTGGTAGTCAGACGAGCCGAGTCAGGAGCCAAAGCGAATAGTCAGATGAGCCGGAATCAGGAACACGAAAAACAGCAGAGTCAGGAACAAGCCAGGGATCAGGAACCAGGAAGGACGTCAGGCAGCCAGGTAATACACAGGAACTCTCACAAACAGGTCTGAGACAAAGAAAAGGCAAAGAATACTGAACAGAGGCCATTTAAATAATAAGTGATGACATCACAATTCTGAGACTGCATCCTGTCTCACACGGATGATGCACACCAGTCTGGCCATAAAAGGAAGTGCAGAAAATGAGCAGCATCCCCCACAATGCACCATAGTCAGGAAGAGAGGTGAGTAAAATGGCTGCCAGCAGCACATGGCAAACAAATATGGGAAAAAACCCTGACAGTACCCTCCCCTCAGTGACCCCCTCCCCCGCGGGAGGAAAAAAGGTTTATTGGGGAAACGGGCATGGAAGGCACGGAGGAGGGCGGGAGCATGAACATCATAGGAGGGAACCCAAGAACGCTCCTCTGGACTGTAGCCCCTCCAGTGAACCAAATACTGTACACGGCCCCTGGACATACAAGAGTCAATAATGCTGCTGACCTCATACTCCTCATGGTTGTCAACAAAGATAGGACGGGGACGAGGCAACACAGTGGTAAACCGATTACAAACCAATGGTTTCAAGAGGGAGACATGAAAAACATTGGAGATGCGCATAACAGGAGGAAGGTCAAGAGCGTAGGCCACAGGATTAAACCGTTGGAGTATTCGAAAAGGACCAACATAACAGGGAGCCAATTTATTGGAAGGCACTCAAAGGTTCAAGTTGCGGGAGGACAGCCAAACTCTCTCACCAACCTGGTAGGAAGGTGCGGGCAGACGCCTAAGATCAGCCTGGAACTTTTGGCACTGCATAGAACGATGAAGGCAATCCTGAATCTGCACCCACGTGGAATGGAGTTGCCGAAGATGCTCCTCCAAAGCCGGAATACCCTGAGACATGAATGAATCGGGCAACATGGATGGTTGAAACCCATAATTTGCCATGAACGGGGATAACTTGGAGGAAGCATTAATAGCACTATTATGAGCAAACTCTGCCCAAGGTAACAGTTCAGACCAATTATTGTGGTGATCTGAGACATAGCAACGGAGGAACTGTTCCAGAGCTTGATTACACTGTTCCACAGCCCCATTGGATTGAGGGTGATATGCCGAGGAGAAGGAAAGCTCTATCCCCATTTGAGCACAAAAGGAACGCCAAAATCTGGAGACAAACTGGCGATCCCGGTCCGACACTATCTCCTTGGGTAACCCATGTAAATGGAGGACCTCCCGGGCAAAAATTGAAGCAAGCTCCTGAGCGGTAAGCAGCTTCATCAAGGGAATGCAATGTGATATTTTAGAAAAACGGTCAACCACCATAAGGATAACAGTATTGCCATTGGAAACAGGGAGCTCGACAATGAAGTCCATGGAAAGATGTGTCCAAGGACGCTCACCATTAGCAATAGGTTAAAGAAAACCCACAGGAAGACGTCGAGGAGTCTTATTCTGTGCAAAAACTGAGCAGGAGGCAACATACGCAGCAACATCAGAACGAAGACCTGGCCACCAGAATTGTCGAGTGACAGACCAAATCATTTGGTTCTTGTCTGGGTGACCTGCAGCTTTAGGATAGTGGATAGTGTGCAAAAGTTTAGTTTGAAGATTCTCAGGAACAAAACACTTACCACTAGGTTTCTCAGGAGGTGCATTGGTTTATGCAGCCAGGATCTCCTCCCCCAAGGGAGAAGTCAAATTAGTACATATGGTAGACAAAATATGGTCAGGAGGTAAAACAGGAGTAGGTACAGACTCCTCCTTGGACATAGGCGAAAATTGTCGAGAGAGGGCATCAGCCCTAACATTCTTACTACCAGGCAGGTAGGAGACCACATAATTAAACCAAGACAAAAATAGCGCCCATCTGGCCTGTCGGGGCGACAAACGTTTTGCTTCAGATAGATAAGTTAAATTCTTGTGGTCAGTAAGAATGAGCACTGGCACGCTAGTAGCCTCAAGAAGATGCCTCTATTCCTTGAGTGCCAAAATTATGGCCAGTAATTCCCTGTCGCCAATTTCATAATTGCACTCCGCTGGAGACAATTTCTTAGAGAAGAAACCATACGGATGCAAGGAATCGTCAGGCGTAGGACGTTGAGACAAGAGGGCACCTACTCCAGTCTCAGACACATCGACCTCAAGAACAAAAGGCAGGACAGGGTTAGGATGAGCCAGAACTGGAGTGGCAGCAAAGGCAGTCTTAAGACTATCAAAGACCTTAATGGCAGTAGGTGACCAATGAAGTGGATCATTCTCTTTACGGGTCATGTCTGTGATAGGTTTGACCCAGGAAGAAAAGTTTTTAATAAACTTTCTATAGTAATATAGAAACCCAAAAAAACGTAGACCGAAGACCAACTGGGCGAGGCCACTGCAGAACTGCAGATAACTTGTCAGGATCCATGGAGAACCCTGCAACAGAGATAACATAACCTAGGAAGGTTACTTGATTCTGATGGAACTCACATTTCTCGAGTTTACAAAACAGGCCGTTCTCAAGTAGTCTCTGAAGAACCTGTGTAACATCAGAACGATGAGCCTCAAGTGTGGGTGAGTGTATGAGGATGTCGTCTAAGTACACCACAACACACTGTTGCAACATATCTCGTAGGACATCATTAATAAATTCCTGAAAAACAGCAGGAGCATTACATAGGCCAAAGGGCATTACAAGATACTCATAATGCCCGCTCCTGGTGTTAAATGCTGTTTTCCATCCGTGGCCCTCCTTAATCCTAATGAGATTGTACGCTCCTCTCAAATCAAGTTTAGTAAAGACCGTAGCTCCTTTGAGGCGGTCAAAGAGTTCTGTAATGAGCGGAATAGGGTAAGCATTCTTTTTTTTTTTTTTTAAAGTTTTTATTAATACAGAAAAAAAGTATTACATTCATTTGAAATCACATAGATATGGGAGATATCCATATCATGTCTAGACAGCATCCAAACAAAGCAAACAGAAGAAATACAGGGATCATAAATAAAACATATATCTCGTATAGAAAATAAAATAACATTTCAGAAAGACCCCTTATATAACTATGGTAACATTAAATAGCATCATATACCTCTAAGTTTAACAAGTAAAGAGCAGAAAAGAAAAGAAGGAAAGGTAGAGGGAGGATTTTCTAAGATCCTTTCATCGCTATTAGCGTTCAAAACCTGTTCAGTTTTAACTTAATAATTAACTTCTTCTAACTTTAAATGCACATTAGGTCATTGTACCCAATTACTAATCTAAATAAATCAAAATAAATCCATTCTCTGGACACTTATAAACTGACCCTAAAACCTCCAAGAACTGGGCTACCTAGGATATCTGTATCTAGGAGCAGCAAATGTTATCTCTATTTGTGCCTATTTTCCGGGACCCTTAATGATACTTATTAGGGGGTACCTTTGCAATCATAAAGTCTATTTAGTGCTCCTCATCAAGAGTCAATCCTAATACGCTAAAAACATTAGCCATCTAACCCTCTAAGGATTAGCCCCAGAGGAGGACAGCAAGTGGTGAGCGGAGGAGAGGAGGGGCGGAGGGGGAAAGAAAAAAAAAAAAGGAAAAGGGAGAAGGGGATAGATATATTACCCCTTCTCCGTCTTATATGGCACCTCTCAGATCTATGCCTCTGAGAACCAGGACCTTGGGAGATTGCCCCTCTCGATTTGTTGTTGTATCCACGTGGACCCTTTCCAATAAGATAACATCTGTGTCTGTGTTTCCATGGAGAGGGAGCTAATGAATTTCTTCCATTTATTAAAAAACCTGGGTAACTGTTTAGATTTAGTATCTCTTATATTATATTGTTCAAATACCATCTGATGTTGTACTTCTTTTAAGAAATCTTTAAATCTAGGGGGTTTTCTACCTCTCCAATTTTTAAGAATTAGGTTCCGCCCTATCAGAATAAGTAAATTGACAAATCTATTGTTAGGAACAGCAATAGTGTACTTACACAGAAAAAAAATCTGTGGTGGGGTCAGTTTGAATCTTGTCCCTGTTATCTTGTTGCCCCAGAAGTTTATTTTCTGCCAGAATTGGTGTATTTTTGGACAAGTCCAAAAACAATGTAACAAATCTGCATTCTCATAACAACATTTAGGGCAATTTTTCCTTTCCTGGTTCCATTTTGCCAATCGAGCTGGTGTACAATACACCCTATTTAACAATTTTAGATGTGATTCTTTCCAGCTATGCATAATCGTAGCACCTGATACCAGTGTTATGCTCTGTAAAGTTGTCGTGGTGTCTAAGGTAACCTTATCTTTAACCCACTTATTCGTTATTTCCAGAATATTACGCTTGCCCCCAATTTTCAAAATAGTGTTATAAATGCGGGAGATAGTGCACACCCCCTCCCGATATTCTCTAATAATTATTTTTATTTCTTTGCTCTCAATTTCTTGTCCTGTATCCTGTCTTAATTCCTCTATCCAATGTCTAACCTGTAAGTAGGCGAAAAAACTGGACCTAGGGAGATTAAATCGATGGGATAGTTGCTCAAATGACTGTAGCCTTAAGTTATTAACTACATAGTACACTCCTCTCTCCGACCATGTCTGAAATATAGAGGGGTCTAATCCCGGTAAAAAGCCCGGGTTACCCCGTAAAGGCAAGAACTCAGATTTACGAAAGTCAATTCTTATTTCACTACATATTTTTTGCCATGCCTGTACTATAGATTTGAATGTAATCATTTGGTGTATTATTCCAGGAAGTCTACTTACAGGATGGTGTAAAACTGCCTTTAGACTAAAAGGCTTAATTATTGATGATTCAATCTCGAAAAAGGAAACCAATTCCCTTTCAGAGATCCAGTCTAACGCGAATTTAGCTAAGGCGGCATAATTATAAAATTTAACATTAGGACATGCCATGCCGCCATAGACTTTTGGTAATGATAATTTAAAGATAGAGATACGTGGTTTCTTTCCTTGCCAGATGAATTGATTGAAGCTCCTATGGAGAAAGATCAAGTCTCTGTTATATAATAGCAAAGGGAGATTCTGTAAAAAAATATAAAAGCTTTGGGAACAAGACCACCTTGATCAGCATAATTCGGGCTGTAATTGATATCGGTAAATTTCCCAAATTCTTAAGGTTCCTATCCAGCCCTCTAATACATGGCTTGAAATTAAGCTCATACCATAAATTAGGGTCTTTGCTCAATGTAATACCTAGATATGTGATCTGTGTTGATTCCTTAAAGGGGTTATAACCAGAGTCGCTGGGTTTATGTATCCACATAATCTCGGATTTGTCAAAATTAATTTTATAGCCTGAAAATGAACTAAATATATTAAATATCGCAATAAGCTGGGGGATAGAAGCAGCTGTGTTACTAAGGAAGAGCAATAGATCATCTGCAAATAATGAAAGGACCAATCTATGCCCTCCAATCTGAATGCCCTGCATTACATTTCGTAAGTAGATTGCCAGTGGTTCAATTGATAGATTAAACAGAAATGGAGATAATGGGCAGCCTTGTCGGGTTCCACACCTAAGAACTAACTTATTGGTAGGTTGCCCATTCACTATTATTGAAGAATATGGCTCTCTGTAAAGCTGTCTTATAAATTGTTGAAAAATACCCGTTATACCAAAGTTCTCCAATGAGGTAAAAAGATGATCCCATATGATAGAATCAAACGCTTTTTCAGCATCAATTGTGAGGATAGCCTGGTCAGGCTTGGCGTACTGTCTTTTCTTCTCCGTCTTATTCCAGTAATAGTCCAATACTAATTGGACTTTCCGTAAATTTGTAACTGGATTTCTGCCCGTCATAAAACCAGTCTGGTCGGGATGTATCATAGATCCTAAGGGAGATTTTAATCTATTGGCTAAAATATACGTAAGAATTTTATAGTCCTGGTTAAGGAGTGAGATTGGCCTATAAGAAGATGGAAGTTCTGGGTCCTTACCTTTCTTTAGTATCAGGACTATGTTGGATGCCGCAAATAGTGGAGATTGTGGTTTGTTACCTACGAAATATTCATTAAATAACTTACCCAAAACTAGGGGAATATGTTCCAATAGTATTTTATAAAATTCGGCTGGCAAATCATCTGGTCCGGGAGCTTTTCCCAATTTTAACTTTTTTATAGCACTAATTATTTCTTCCCCAGATATAGGTTCGTTGAGACGCTGGAGATCTTCTAATCCGATTTGGGGTAAATTTACTCTTTGCCAAAACTGCTCCTTATTTGCCATATTGACCTGTTTAGTTGCATAAAGCTGTTGGAAGGTTTGAAAAAAAGCTTCCCTTATTTCTACAGGGTCAGTCACTCTATTGTTCATAATTTTCAATGCAGAGATAAAATTCTTTTGTTGTCTGATCTTAATAATTCTCGTGATATACTTAGCCGAAACACCCTGTATCCCTGAATAGAGAGCCTTAGATTTTTGATCTTCTACATTTGATTGTTGTTTTAAGAAGAGCTCATATACTGATTTATTATTTTTATATTTGGTCCATAGATCAATAGAGGGATTGCTAAGATATTTACGGTAGCTATTTCTCAGTGTATTGGAGAGTTGCTCCTCTCTCTTGGCCCGGATCGCCTTAGCTCTTACTAAATACGCTTTAATCTCGCCTCTAAAGACAGCCTTTGCTGTCTCCCAGAATATTTCTGGCCTGTCTAGATAATTTGCATTATCAGCCTGAAATAGATTCCATCTATTCTGCATCCATTTTCTAAAACTGACATTATTGACCAAGTACTGCGGAAAAAATAACCTATTATTGCCTGCCAGGGGTTTGTCAGACAAGCTCATCTCTAATGAGATAATAGCATGGTCTGAGATCACAATATCCTGAATTGCAGACCCAATTTTCATTTTTAACATATGTTTCGCAATTAAAAAATAGTCAATTCGGGAGAAGGAGGAATGTACGCTTGACGCACATGTGTATTCTCGTTGATCTGGGTTTTGTATCCGCCATATATCTTGCAAAGCCAATTTTTGACAGAATCTTTGTAAGATTACCGCTTCCCTAGCTTTTCTTGGGGTAAATCTGGGCTTTGATCTGTCCAAACTATGTGAAAAAGCCATATTAAAATCGCCAGCAACCACTATATTCTTCCCAATATGTAAAAACAACTTTAAACTAATATCCTCCCAGAAATCTCTGTCTATCGCGTTAGGTCCATATACATTGCATAAAACAAAGATACAGTTGTTAATTTCTATCTCAAGAATCTGAAATCTCCCGTTGGTATCGTTAAGGACTGAAATTATAGTGTAATTCAGCTGTTTATTTATTAAAATAGCTAAGCCTCTTTTGGTCTTATCATAGGGGGTGTACATTACCTCCCCCACCCACTTACTTTTAAGTTTTACGGCCTCCTTGGGCCGAAGGTGGGTCTTCTGTATAAAAACTAAATCAGGTTTCTGTTTCCCAAGGTGTCTAATCAGCAATTTCCTTTTAATCGGGGATGAGATCCCTCCAATGTTCCAAGAGAGAAAGTTAAGATTAACCATTTAAATTATTACTAAGGGGGGCAAAAAAAAACAGAAAAGAAAAGAAAAAAAAAGGGGGAAAGTAAACCGAAACTATAAAACCCCCCCTTCCTCTCTCCTCCCTGCCCCACGACCACTCCACTCTCCTTCTATTATCTATCTCTCTCTTACTCCACCGGGGAAGGGAACAGGGCAGAAAGATAAAAATCCAAAGATTCATCTTATTGATCTCATGTTTATTCGAACAATACATTCCCCTGTCCAGTCAATTTTATACTATCCCTAGGTTCTGGCAATATAATTTAATTTGTTCAACTTTTGTAAAAGTGTGTGTTTCTCCATCCTTATCTACAACAATCTTTGCTGGGTATACGAGTCTTGCTCTCAGATTGGCTCTGATTAATTGGGAACAAAATGGGGCCATTTCCCTACGTTTATTTTGAGTCTCATATGAGAAGTCCTGGAACAGTAATAATTTGTTAGACCCCACCATGATATTATTATTTTTGCGATACAACCTAAGTATGTGGAACTTATCCTGAAAATTTAGGAATTTAATAATTACTACCCTAGGTTTAATAGGGCCATCCAAATTCCTTCTGGGCGCTCCTATTCTGTGGGCTCTCTCTATGGGTAACCTTACTGTTACGGTTGCCTCCAGGCTGGCTGGAAGTTGGACCGTAGAAAAGGATGCTCCTAGCGCTCACCAAAGGAGCAGCAGCACCGTAGACACTCTAACTGCTGCGTAGCCACCATCAGTAATGCAGACTCTATGAACCACCGCTGCTGGGCTGGTATCTCGCCGTCTGCTCTGCGCCCTGGACCTACGACCAGGCTCCAGTAGGCGAACCTCTTCCTTCTGTAGCAATCCCTATAGCTAAGGGAGTATGAAGAGCATAGCAATCCCTGTAGTGATTATAAGCTGTCCCCTACAAACATGAGTCAAAGCTGCAAGTTAGAGGGTCAAAAATAGGTCTGATGTGCTGGAGCACACAGCCTCCTTTTTATTGAGGTTACATGCAAACAGGACACTCTCAGGGGGAGGCATAAAATCCCCCATCACACATTTGATATTAGATAGAGAGACACTCCCTTTGACAGGCCACAACATTTACTTCAGCAGATAACATTACACACAATAAAACAATGCAGTCCACCTTATCAATACTAGTCTGATTAGACAATGGGAAAGTTGATCACTAAACTAATTAGAGCTAATCCCAGCAGACTTGTATTTAGAATAGGTTTCTTGAAGCTGAACAAAATTTAACTCTTAATGGCACACAATGAAACTGAACCAAGTGGGAGAAAGCCAGGGACAAGTCATTTCACAGGTCTGGGGACATAGTCTTAAAGGGGCATTGTTCATCAAAGTCACAATATGTCCCCAGATGGTTCTTAAAGGGCCACACACACACCCAACAAAAGTCAATATGTCCTCAGGGGCACAATCTTCCAGGGGCCATAGTCATGTGGAAGGAGGCTGGCAAATAGGCTTCTCCAAAATCCAGGGAAGCAGGGCAATTTTCCATTTAAAGGGCCAGTTACAAACAGCAGTTTGTAACATATCTCCCCTTTTGGAGGGAGACTAACCAGGCACCTGACCTTCTGTCGGTCAGTGCCTAAGTTAGTCTCGCAACCCACCCACAAATAAACACTAGCAGCAAAGCAGCCCCCCCCACAACAAGTAGCACTGGCCTGTAAGTTCCAGGTTATAGGATGACAGTGTAGCATCCTCTGCCTTCCTGGTGCAGCTGGGCAAATAGCTGATGGTACTTGGGGGGCAGAGGCCAGCGGCACTCTGCCCCTGGTGCCAGCTCTTCTGCTGGGGAATTGGGGCATAGTCCTGCCCGGTGGCAAAGGGAACGAGGGGGGTCAGTGGGGGTTAACATCTCCACTGTTAACCCTGGGCCCAAGTTAGGAGTTAGCTGGGGAGGGGGAGATTGGCTTACCTCCTCCTCCTGATACTCCGGCGGCCGTTGGGAAGGGAGGTCGATGCTCTCCGCTTCCTGTGGAACATGCTGCGGCTGGGGAGAGAGACCGGTTGTCTCCTCTCCCTGGAAGGCACACTCTGGCTGGGGAGGGAGGTCGATGCTCTCCCCTCCCTGTAGCTGGGTCTGTCGCTGGGGATCTGGGCCGCCTGCCCAGCATCCCTGTAGGGCCGGTAGAGAGACTGCGGTCCCATCTCCACCTGCCTGCTGGGGGTCCTCCCAGGACCAGTCTATGAGGCCTGCTGCCTCTGGTATCTCTGGTTGGGGTTGGGGAAGGAGACCGGTTGTCTCTTCCCTCTGCACAGTATACTGCCGCTGGGGAGGGAGGTCGCTGCTCCCCTCTCCCTGTGGAACATGCTGCGGCTGGGGAGAGAGACCAGGTGTCCATACCCTCAAACTCCACAGTTGGCGCTCAAAGGCTCGTGCCGCTTTGTTCTCCATAGCCAATTCCCGGATGAGGCGACTGACTACCTCCTGTGCAGGGTCTGGACCATATCGGACTAGCCGCCTCTTTACTTCTGGAACGAAATCCGCGCCCTCATAGCGACGGATCCGGTTGAGGTGCTCTTCACATGGTTCTGACCAGTATCTTGTCAGCTCCATGCTGCTGTAGGTAGGGACGCTGCGCAGTGGCTAGCGTTGCCCTCAATTACTCTCCTACGATACCAGTGCTGTTGTGGTGCTGCTCCTTGCACTAGGACGCCAATCCCACCGCTGCCGCCAAATGTTACGGTTGCCTCCAGGCTGGCTGGAAGTTGGACCGTAGAAAAGGATGCTCCTAGCGCTCACCAAAGGAGCAGCAGCACCGTAGACACTCTAACTGCTGCGTAGCCACCATCAGTAATGCAGACTCTATGAACCACCGCTGCTGGGCTGGTATCTCGCCGTCTGCTCTGCGCCCTGGACCTACGACCAGGCTCCAGTAGGCGAACCTCTTCCTTCTGTAGCAATCCCTGTAGCTAAGGGAGTATGAAGAGCATAGCAATCTCTGTAGTGATTATAAGCTGTCCCCTACAAACATGAGTCAAAGCTGCAAGTTAGAGGGTCAAAAATAGGTCTGATGTGCTGGAGCACACAGCCTCCTTTTTATTGAGGTTACATGCAAACAGGACACTCTCAGGGGGAGGCATAAAATCCCCCATCACACATTTGATATTAGATAGAGAGACACTCCCTTTGACAGGCCACAACATTTACTTCAGCAGATAACATTACACACAATAAAACAATGCAGTCCACCTTATCAATACTAGTCTGATTAGACAATGGGAAAGTTGATCACTAAACCTAATTAGAGCTAATCCCAGCAGACTTGTATTTAGAATAGGTTTCTTGAAGCTGAACAAAATTTAACTCTTAATGGCACACAATGAAACTGAACCAAGTGGGAGAAAGCCAGGGACAAGTCATTTCACAGGTCTGGGGACATAGTCTTAAAGGGGCATTGTTCATCAAAGTCACAATATGTCCCCAGATGGTTCTTAAAGGGCCACACACACACCCAACAAAAGTCAATATGTCCTCAGGGGCACAATCTTCCAGGGGCCATAGTCATGTGGAAGGAGGCTGGCAAATAGGCTTCTCCAAAATCCAGGGAAGCAGGGCAATTTTCCATTTAAAGGGCCAGTTACAAACAGCAGTTTGTAACATATCTCCCCTTTTGGAGGGAGACTAACCAGGCACCTGACCTTCTGTCGGTCAGTGCCTAAGTTAGTCTCGCAACCCACCCACAAATAAACACTAGCAGCAAAGCAGCCCCCCCACAACAAGTAGCACTGGCCTGTAAGTTCCAGGTTATAGGATGACAGTGTAGCATCCTCTGCCTTCCTGGCGCAGCTGGGCAAATAGCTGATGGTACTTGGGGGGCAGAGGCCAGCGGCACTCTGCCCTGGTGCCAGCTCTTCTGCTGGGGGAATTGGGGCATAGTCCTGCCCGGTGGCAAAGGGAACGTGGGGGTCAGTGGGGGTTAACATCTCCACTGTTAACCCTGGGCCCAAGTTAGGAGTTAGCTGGGGAGGGGGAGATTGGCTTACCTCCTCCTCCTGATACTCCGGCGGCCGTGGGAAGGGAGGTCGATGCTCTCCGCTTCCTGTGGAACATGCTGCGGCTGGGGAGAGAGACCGGTTGTCTCCTCTCCCTGGAAGGCACACTCTGGCTGGGGAGGGAGGTCGATGCTCTCCCCTCCCTGTAGCTGGGTCTGTCGCTGGGGATCTGGGCCGCCTGCCCAGCATCCCTGTAGGGCCGGTAGAGAGACTGCGGTCCCATCTCCACCTGCCTGCTGGGGGTCCTCCCAGGACCAGTCTATGAGGCCTGCTGCCTCTGGTATCTCTGGTTGGGGTTGGGGAAGGAGACCGGTTGTCTCTTCCCTCTGCACAGTATACTGCCGCTGGGGAGGGAGGTCACTGCTCCCCTCTCCCTGTGGAACATGCTGCGGCTGGGGAGAGAGACCAGGTGTCCATACCCTCAAACTCCACAGTTGGCGCTCAAAGGCTCGTGCCGCTTTGTTCTCCATAGCCAATTCCCGGATGAGGCGACTGACTACCTCCTGTGCAGGGTCTGGACCATATCGGACTAGCCGCCTCTTTACTTCTGGAACGAAATCCGCGCCCTCATAGCGACGGATCCGGTTGAGGTGCTCTTCACATGGTTCTGACCAGTATCTTGTCAGCTCCATGCTGCTGTAGGTAGGGACGCTGCGCAGTGGCTAGCGTTGCCCTCAATTACTCTCCTACGATACCAGTGCTGTTGTGGTGCTGCTCCTTGCACTAGGACGCCAATCCCACCGCTGCCGCCAAATGTTACGGTTGCCTCCAGGCTGGCTGGAAGTTGGACCGTAGAAAAGGATGCTCCTAGCGCTCACCAAAGGAGCAGCAGCACCGTAGACACTCTAACTGCTGCGTAGCCACCATCAGTAATGCAGACTCTATGAACCACCGCTGCTGGGCTGGTATCTCGCCGTCTGCTCTGCGCCCTGGACCTACGACCAGGCTCCAGTAGGCGAACCTCTTCCTTCTGTAGCAATCCCTGTAGCTAAGGGAGTATGAAGAGCATAGCAATCCCTGTAGTGATTATAAGCTGTCCCCTACAAACATGAGTCAAAGCTGCAAGTTAGAGGGTCAAAAATAGGTCTGATGTGCTGGAGCACACAGCCTCCTTTTTATTGAGGTTACATGCAAACAGGACACTCTCAGGGGGAGGCATAAAATCCCCCATCACACATTTGATATTAGATAGAGAGACACTCCCTTTGACAGGCCACAACATTTACTTCAGCAGATAACATTACACACAATAAAACAATGCAGTCCACCTTATCAATACTAGTCTGATTAGACAATGGGAAAGTTGATCACTAAACCTAATTAGAGCTAATCCCAGCAGACTTGTATTTAGAATAGGTTTCTTGAAGCTGAACAAAATTTAACTCTTAATGGCACACAATGAAACTGAACCAAGTGGGAGAAAGCCAGGGACAAGTCATTTCACAGGTCTGGGGACATAGTCTTAAAGGGGCATTGTTCATCAAAGTCACAATATGTCCCCAGATGGTTCTTAAAGGGCCACACACACACCCAACAAAAGTCAATATGTCCTCAGGGGCACAATCTTCCAGGGGCCATAGTCATGTGGAAGGAGGCTGGCAAATAGGCTTCTCCAAAATCCAGGGAAGCAGGGCAATTTTCCATTTAAAGGGCCAGTTACAAACAGCAGTTTGTAACACTTACATTATCAACAGTGCTCCCTACCAGCTTAGGAAGCTGGATAGATGCAAAATTTATCAAATCATTGTATTCTGCTGTTTCTGGTAGGCCAACAACCCTCAGGTTGTTGCGCCTAGACCTGTCTTCAAGTTCCTCAATTTTGGATTGTATGAGGTTAAGTTTACTATCATGCGAGTTAATCATCTGATATTGTGCTACTGATCTGTCTTCCATATCCGACACCCTGGTTTCTAACTCATTCATCCGTGATGTAAATTGTTTTATTTCATTTGTAGCTGCGGCCACTTCTTGTCTTAGAGACTCAAATTGTGGCATAATTAATTCCGAAATTTGCTGTAATAGGGACGGATTATCTATACAACTTAAGCTTGTTTCATTTTGTGGATGTATTTCTGTACTACTTTCATTAGGCTTAAGTTTTTTCTCCTTTGATTTAGGCGGCATGTTAGGTGAGAGTGTTTTGGAGTGTGAAATATATCTTTCTATATAGGTGAATAAATTTATCAAACAGAGGGACCAATTCTCAAATTTGGCCGTATTATAGTAAATTGCAAACTCAGGTTTTTGTGTCCTCTCTACCTTATAAGTGTATAACGTGATATCAACAGCAGGTGACGTGTGACCGTGACCCAAAAAAGAAAGAGAAAAAAAAAATAAACAAAAAAATAAAGAAAAAAGAACAAACACTTGAATTCCCTTTCCCCTTTCCTGCTGGTTAAAACCAAAACCAGCCAGACAACAATAGTGACATTATGTGCAAAACTTGTCTACATACACTCCAACCTCTTAATTGATAGTAAAGATCAACAATAACTATTTATCATTATGGACTTTCTGGTTACAGTAGTACTTTTGAGTGAAAATAATAAGAAAAACAATAAGAAAAACACGGAAAAGTGAGAGGATACAGTGAAAAAAAACAGTGTATCTACCGCTTTAAAGACCTTATTACACTTTCCAATGCTAATTTTGTAATTTGCCACAGTATCAAGAAACAAACATTTTTAGACCGCAGTCTGCTATATACTTATGGAGAAAGAGAAAGAACAAAAGAAAAAAAGAGAACAAAGAGAAAAAAAAAGACCAGACCTTTGATATATGTAAAACTTAACCAGTTAACTATTTCTTGTCTGTAGAGACAAGTACGTTTAAGATAACCTTATGTACCCACAGCAAAACTGCAGCTGACTTGTTATGGGAAATGTTACATAGCAGAATATAACCACTCTTTTATGTTTATATTGAGAGTATAAGACCCTAGGTAGGCTCTGTTGAGGTAGTTCTCTATTGCAATAAACAATTCACATTCAGCTTATAAAGTTCTAGCATTTAGAGTCCACCCTAATGCAGTCTTTACTCTAGAACTTTAAAGTCACTGCATAATTATAATAGCTCAGGCCTTATTCAGATGATGTGTCCTTCCTGCAGCCAGCTACGAGCTATTTCCAGGGGAACTTTGCCTGTTAGAGGCCACACTTTTCCTACCACCTTATCCCTCCTTGCGTCATAGAGCAATGGTCCTCTTGCTGTTACTTTAGAAAGTCCTGTAATATCGCTTAATTTTTAAGTTTGTGCAGGAATAATATTCACAGATTGGGCTACTAGCTTGCTCGCTTGACCAATTATCAACTTTTAAGCTCTTTGTTTAATCCATACCCTCAGCCCTCAGCTCTTGCCCGTTTAGAGTCCAGTTAACCAGGCTATACTGTGGAAAGCATTTGGGCAATCTATGAGGGAGTTTTAACCTGTAGCTTTCTAGCAAATAATAACAGTCAGTCTTCCCCTTTATCCCCGGCCAATTTAGTTTGTATTCCCAGCTTAATGTCCAGCTCTACTTTCCAGGGAGACCTAGCTTAGGTATCGTTAAAGGTTTGAAGCACTTCAAGCAGTAAAAAGGAAACAGACAACAACAAAAAAAAACGAGCCTTGCCCGTAGTACCTGCTTCTTCCGGTACTCCTTCTGAATGGGAACACAGTACCTCGTTAATGTAAGCCGGTCTCCAACAGCCAGATCCTATTTTGTGCAGCCGGGGCCTTTGTACTGCCGTTTAGTGGAGGGGGGGTCATCCAGGAGCGCTATGCATAAAGGCTGCCGAACTCAGACACCTCTGCGACTGCAGCCCTATCCTCAGCCTACTCCTTCACCTTCGCTCCCCTGTCGCCACCAGACAAGTCAACACCGGACCAGATGTTATCCTGTGATTTTCGGTAAGTGAGAAACTCGTCGGTCTTGGGCACCTCCAGGCGCGCAGCACAGATCTGTAAAGTCAGATCCACCGACTCCGTTCGACCTCCAAACACTGCCACTACAGATGTCACCGAACAGGTAGTTAGGGAAGTTGTTATCCTTCTTGTGCTGTAACAGAACGCTCCTTGGCGTCGCGACTCTGCAGCTGAGTCTATCTGCCACCCGGCAGCCGGGCTCTGCTAGTATATATCCGGGCCGGTGTAGTATGTATCTGCCGGCCAAGGAATAACGCAGGTAGGGTTGATCACTAGAGCCCAAAATCCCTGAGCTCGGTGCTAGCGTCCCACGTTGCTGCTAGCTCCTCCCTTTCCGGCCACCGCCTGGATTTTTGGGGGTAAGCATTCTTAATGGTAAGATGATTAAGACCCCTATAATCGATGCATGGTTTTAACTCGCCGCCCTTTTTCTTCACAAAGAAGAAGCCAGCCCCTGCAGGAGAGCAGGATTTGAGGATGATCCCCCGCAACAGAGCATCGGCAACATACTCCTCCATAGCACAATTCTCTGCAACAGACAGAGGGTACACCCGGCCCCGAGGAGGAATGGCTCCGGGTTGCAGGTCTATGGCACAATCGTAAGACCGGTGAGGAGGCAACGTACCGGCACGCACCTTGTCAAAAATGTCGAAGAACTCTCGGTACTCCTCTGGCAATTGAGATACCGAAGAAGTGCACAAGACTTTAACTGGTTTCCGAAGACAAGTGGAAATACATTGCGGGGACCACGACAAAATTACGGACCTGCACCAGTCGAGACAGGGATTGCACTTTTGGAGCCAGGGATAACCCAGAACAACCTGAAAATGTGGAGAGTTTACCACCTGGAACTGGAGGGTTTCAAAATGGAGAGCCCCAACAGCCATGGACAACGGAGCAGTTTCGTGAGTAACAAGTGCGGGCTGAAGGGGCCTGCCATCAATGGCCTCAATAGCAAGCGGAACAGACCGAGGCAAAACAGGAATGGAGTGCTTTGATACAAAAGCACTGTCAATGAAATAGCCCGCAGCACTGGAGTCAACAAGAGCCTGAGTGACTATGGAGGAGTCCACCCAGGAAAGGAAAACGTTACCAAAGGTTTCTCCTTACGCAGTTCCGGGGACGAGGATAAACCACCCAAGGTCTGCCCCCGACAGGACCTTAGGTGTGAGCGTTTCCCGGCCGTGTAGGACAAGACTTCAAAAGGTGGCCCTGTAACCCACAATAGAGGCAGAGCCCCTCCCCCCTCCTAAAGGCCTTCTCCACTGTGGAGAGACGCGTGAATCCCAACTGCATCGGCTCAGTAGTACCTGGTGACTCGGGACCAGGAGGCATGGGAGGAGAGGGAGGCATGGGTGGGAACGAATATGTAGGAGACAATGGAACAGGAGGCTTCTGCAAGCGCTTCTTGAAAGAGGGCCTCTCTCTGAGTCTGATGTCAATTAGGATAAAAAAAGACACCAATGCCTCGAGATCCTCTGGTAAATCTCTGGCAGCAACTTCGTCTTTAATCACATCAGAGAGCCCATGAAAGAAGGCGGCAACATGGGCTTTGTTATTCCAACCTACCTCTGCGGCAAGCGTACGGAACTCAATAGCATACTGAGCAACATATCTTGTACCTTGCTGAATGGACATGAGCCGTTTAGCAGCAGAGGAGGAGCGAGCTGGAACATCAAATACCCTTCGAAAGGAGGCCACAAATTCAGGGTATTTTGAAATCACAGGTTTATTAGTCTCCCACAAGGGATTAGCCCAGGCAAGAGCTGTGTCAGAGAGTAACGAGATGAGAAATCCCACCTTAGCTCTGTCAGAGGGAAACGCCTGAGGTAACATCTCAAAGTAAATGCCCACCTGGTTCAAAAACCCTCTGCACTGAATAGGATCGCCTCCATATCGCTGAGGTAGAGGTGCAGAACCAGACATGCTCCTGGTAGGCATAGGTGCAGCAGCGGAAACAGGAGCAGCCATAACTTGCGTGACACTTTGGTCCAAATGTGCAGTGTAAGTCAGCAGGGTTTGCATGACTAGTGCAAATTGATCCAAGCGGTGATCCTGTACATCCATTCTGAAAATGATGGCAGGTAAAGGTGGGTTATTAGCACCATCAGGATTCATGGCCTTTGCGTAATGTCTGGGTGCCAGGAATCAGACTGAGACGAGAAGTGCAAAAATAATCACACCTTTACTAATAGCAAAAAATAATAAAAAGTCCACAAGTCAAATAACAAACCAGGAGTCAAAACCAGAGCTGGTAGTCAGACGAGCCGAGTCAGGAGCCAATGCGAATAGTCAGATGAGCCGGAATCAGAAACAAGGAAAACAGCAGAGTCAGGAACAAGCCAGGGATCAGGAACCAGGAAGGACGTCAGGCAGCCAGGTAATACACAGGGACTCTCGCAAACAGGTCTGAGACAACGCATTCTGAGACTGCATCCTGTCTCACACGAATGATGCACACCAGTCTGGCTATTAAAGGAAGTGCAGGAAATGAGCAGCATCGCCCACAATGCACCATAGTCAGGAAGAGAGGTGAGTAAAATGGCTGCCAGCAGCACATGGCAAACAAAACAGGGAATAAAACAGTGACATAATTTTAAACAACTTTCAAATTTACTTTTATCATCAAATTTGTTTTGTTATCTTGGTATTCTTAGTTGAATGCTAAACCTAGGTAGGTTCATATTCTAATTTCTAAGCCTTTAAAGGCCGCCTCTAAACTCAGTGCATTTTGACAATTTTTCACAGTAAGGGGTCTATTTATCAAGCTCCGAACAGAGCTTGATAACCATGTTTCTGGCGAGCATGACCGCTGCTCCATAACCTGATGCTCCTTATGCCGGACGGATCACCTGTGGGCCCTCCTTGGCATGGATCTGCGCCTATGTAAGTGCAAACATTTCATTCCCGCATTGGCCAAGTATAGGTTGTCTTGTGCTCTCTGGGTGCTACTTTCTAATACTCTGTTTGCTTATGCTGGATTGCCTTACTGCTTGTCTGTGACCACTCTACCGTTTAACTCCTGAACTGCTGAATTGCCTTACTGTGGCTGAACTCTGTCTGTGACTACTCTACCGTTTAACCCCTCAACTGCTGGATAGCCTTACTGTTGCTGAAATCTGCTTGTCTGTGACCACTCTACTGATTAACCCCTGAACTGCTGGACTGCCTTACTGTTGCTGAACTCTGCTTGTCTGTGACCACTCTACCGTTTAACCCCTCAACTGCTGGATAGCCTTACTGTTGCTGAACTCTGCTTGTCTGTGACCACTCTACAGATACACCCCTGAACTGCTGGATTGCTATTGAAAAAAGTGGAATATAGGGTTGGAAGGAATATTATAAAAAAAACAGTAATAATTATTTTGCTCATTTAACCCTTTGGGATGGACAGAGTCCAAAGGTAAATCCACTTGCACTCTGCTCTGAGTAGTGCTTGTTCCATGTTACACCCCCCCCCTCCCCGATTCCAAGAGATTTTGTTTTAGATTCCTTGGCATTTTAGGTCTTTAGGAATAAATCTTTCCTGGAATTTTTTATATTTCTGATGTGTTCTTGGAGTCTTGTTCTTAATGTTCTGCTGGTCATGCCAACATAGATTTTTGGGCATTTGCAGAATAGTGCATATATCACGCCCTCTGTTGAGCAGCTGATATCATTTTTAACCTTGTGTGTTTGCCCAAATGCATCTGGAATTATGTAATTTTTTTTAATGCGATTGCAATTTGAGCACGTACCATAGGAAAAGGAACCAGGAGCAATTGAAGTTTTAGTTTATCCAGGGTCAAAGTGACTACTTGAAATCATATTTTTGATGTTTCTGGTTCTTCTGTACCCTATTTGGACTTTATCACCCACTATGTAGAATAAAATCATCGGTAAGTATCTTTCACTTGATTTTTTCTAATGCAACCGGACAGTGGGCATTACGTTAATGAGACTAAAACTTTACATATATTTCCTTAAATTTGCATATTATACTCATAAGAATCCTTATTTAGAATACATCATTATTTATAGCATTTATTTATTGCCCATTGTCACGTTAAAGGGACATTAACATCTTGAGATTTTTATATAAAATGTGTTATGTATAATGAAATAACTTTGTAATATATTCTCAGTGTTTATTTTGTCCCTCTTTTCATATAATTTAGCTCTGAACATTGAGCAATGTCTAATACTCAGAACATGAAATACACCTGCTGACTTTTTAAGGCTAACACTGCAACATATATCCCTAATTGGCTTTAACTGATAAGAACTGCAAATAAATGTTCGGTCAAATAATTTGTTTCCATTTTTTAACCCTTTCGAGTCGTCCGGTCGCCTGACTTTCGTTAGACATTTCATTTGTTTTGGACAAATGTAGTTAACAAACATTTGTTCAAATGAAATTCCTAACAAAATTATAAAACCGTACCTATACTAAAACCATACATACCCTACACTATAATAACCCCTACTACAACACCATGGAATTAAACCCCCCTACACTACTTAACCCCTAAACCGCTAGAAACCCCATCGCTAAAAACTGCTACACTATATCAACCCCTAAAACGCCACATATTCCATTGCAAAAACTACAGTATATTAAAGGGACACTGAACCCAAAAAATTTATTTTGTGATTCAGATAGAGCATGCAATTTTAAGCAACTTTCTAATTTACTCCTATTATCAATGTTTCTTCGTTCTCTTGCTATCTTTATATAAAAAAGAAGGCATCTAAGCTTTTTCCTTGATTCAGAACTCAGCAGTTTTTGATTGGTGGATGAATTTATCCACCAATCAGCAAGGACAACCTAGGTTGTTCACCAAAAATGGGCCGGCATCTAAACTTACATTCTTGCATTTCAAATAAAGATACCAAGAGAATAAAGAACATTTGATAATAGGAGTAAATTAGAAAGTTGCTTAAAATTTCAGGCTCTATCTGAATCACAAAAGAAAAAATGTGGGTTCAGTGTCCCTTTAACCACTAAGGCCTAAACTGCCACAATCCCAAAGAGAGAGAGAAAGAGAGGGAGAGGGAGAGAGAGAGAGAGAGAGAGAGAGAGAGAGAGAGAGAGAGAGAGAGAGAGAGAGAAAGAAAGAAAGAGAGAGAGGAGAGAGAGAGAGAGAGAGAGAGAGAGGGGGGGGGAGAGAGAGAGAGAGAGAGAGAGAGAGAGAGAGAGGAGAGAGAGAGAGAGAGAGAGAGAGAGGGGGAGAGAGAGAGAGAGTCATTTCAAAATGACTAATAATAGAAGTAAATTAGAAACTTTATAAAATTGTAATTTCTACATGAATCATGAAAGAAACATTTTGGGTTTCTTGTCCCTTTAAAGGGGCATAAAAGTTAAAATTAAACGTTCATGGTTCAGATAGAGCATACAATTTTAAGATTTGTATCCTTTGTTAATAGCATATCTAGGTATGCTCAAACGCAGCAGTGCGCACAATTGTGAGCTAGTTGGTGATTGGTGGATATGCATGCACATATGCCTCTGGCCATTGGCTTACCAATTAGGTTTAGCTATCTCCAAATAGTGCTTTGCTGCTGTGAAAAAGATTATTGTAATACCCACAAAAGCAAATTGATTCTTTAGCAACCTCTTTAGAGCTTGTATTACTTATTAAGGTCTAGATTTTAAGTGCATCGCCATTTTGTGCTCCCGCTCATGCGTTAACTTCACCAGACGGAGGCTTTTGTGCTTGTATTACAAATTGAAAGAAAAACGTTTCTGCACAAGCAATAACCCAGCGCGCGCAAAGATTTGAACTACGAATATTGCGACCGCGTTAACATATTCTCCAATAGACTTCCATGAAGTGCAAAAACTGCAAAAAAACACCCATACTCGCACACTAACCCGATTGCCTTTATTTAAGTGCTCTAAGCCAGATACGAATTAGGAATATTTCACATTACAATTTTCTTCACATATAAGAATATGTTCTATTTATTCATAAATATATATTTCTATAAATATATCTGATATTAATATGAGTGTAACGGTACTGTTAAATGTATTTTTGATGTGTTTAGTACAATGTTTTTTAACGCAATACCCTTTACACGAGCTCTGAAGTCACGCTAACCCGCACGTTAAATTCGGTTGTACTCAAAAGAACAAGTTTATTTCCAACTTCAATACGTGCGCTATTTCCATTACGCGCCAAAAGCTTAGAAATATCCCATATCGCTCGGGCGCTGCAATTAGCGCCACTCGTAATCTAACCCTAAATTCCTTTTCCTCTGCAAATTATTGTTCAGCAGCATCTAATGTGGGACCAAAGAATGAAAAATGTTATTTAAATATTCTACTATTAGCAGACATCTAACACATAAACATTGTGCAAAACTAAGACAACATTTATAAACAGTGATTTGTTATTTTAAATGTGTGAATTTACATATTCGCTGTGCGTAAATACTGATGGCGCTTTAAAGCGTTATTGCATTCCTTGTAATGTATTATGTGAGCTTGGCAGCTCTTGATAGACACAATTGTATTTATTTACACCGAGATTACGAGTTTTGCGGTAACAGGGGTGCGTTGCTAACAAGCAGTTTTTTTCTCACTGCTTACTTAAGACAACGCTGGTATTACAGGTTTTTTTTTAAACCCGACGTTATCCGCAAAAAGGTGAGCATAGAGCAAAATTTAGGTCCACATATCACCTCAATACCAGCGTTGCTAATGGTAGCGGTGAGCTGGCAAAACGTGCTTGTGCACGATTTCCCCATAGGAATCAATGGGGCAGAATCGGGTGAAAAAAAACCTAACACCTGCAAAAAAGCAGCGTTCAGCTTCTAACGCAGCCCCATAAATTCCTATGGGGAAACAAAAGTTATGTCTACACCTAACACCCTAAGATGAACCCCGAGTCTAAACACCCCTAATCTTACACTTATTAACCCATAATCTGCCACCCTCGACATCGCCAACACCTACATTATACTGATTAACCCCTAATCTGCCGCTTCGGACACCGCCACCACTTACATTATCCCTATGAACCCCTAATCTGCTGCCCCCAACATTGCCGACACCTACTTTTTATTTATTAACCCCTACTCTGCTACCCCCAATGCCGCCGCCACCTACCTACACTTATTAACCCCTAATCTGCCGCCCCAATGTCGCCGCCACTATAATAAAGTTATTAACCCCTAAATCTAAATCTAACCCTAACCCCCCCTAACTTAAATATAATTTAAATAAATATAAATAAAATTACTACAATTAACTAAATAATTCTTATTTAAAACTAAATACTTACCTATAAAATAAACCCTAAGCTTGCTACAATATAACTAATAGTTACATTGTAGCTATCTCAGGGTTTATTTTTATTTTACAGGCAACTTTGTATTTATTTTAACTAAGTACAATAGTTATTAAATATTTATTAACTATTTAATTACTACCTAGCTAAAATAAATACAAATTTACCTGTAAAATAAATCCTAACCTAAATTACAATTACACCTAACACTACACTATGATTAAATTAATTTACTAAACTACCTACAATTAATTACAATAAAATAAAATAAACTAAAGCACGAAAAAAAAAACACTAAATTACAGAAAAAATAAAATAAAACTTAACACTAACCCCTTGAAGATCACCCTACCATGAGATGTCTTCACCCAGCTGGGCACAAGTGGTCCTCCAGAGGGGCAGAAGTCTTCATCCGATCCGGGCAGAAGAGGACCTCCAGAGGGGCAGAAGTCTTCATCCAGACGGCATCTTCTATCTTCATCCATCCGGAGCAGAGCGGGTCCATCTTGAAGCCAGCCGACGCTGGGCATCCATCCAGACCGACGACTACACGCCGAATGACGGTTCCTTTAAATGACGTCATCCAAGATGGCGTCCCTTGAATTCCGATTGGCTGATAGCATTTAAGGTAGGAAAAATCCTATTGCTCATGCAATCAGCCAATAGGATTGAACTTCAATCCTATTGGCTGATCCAATCAGCCAATAGGATTGAGCTTGCATTCTATTGGCTGTTCCAATCAGCCAATAGAATGCAAGCTCAATCCTATTGGCTGATTGGATCAGCCAATAGGATTTTTCCTACCTTAACAGTTATTGATTGCATAACCTATTAACTCCTAAACCTAACAACCTGCTAACTTTATATTAAATATTAACTCATCCCTATATTATAATAAATGTAAACTTGCCTTTAAATTTAAATTAAACTATATTAAACTATTAATTAATCTACCCTAACTATTATACTAAAATCAGCCAATAGGATTGAGCTCGCATTCTATTGGCTGTTCCAATCAGCCAATAGAATGCGAGCTCAATCCTATTGGCTGATTGGATCAGCCAATAGGATTTTTCCTACCTTTATTCCGATTCGCTGATAGAATCCTATCAGCCAATCAGAATTCAAGGGACGCCATCTTGGATGACGTAATTTAAAGGAACCGTCATTCGTCGTATAGTCGTCGGTCTGGATGGATGCTCCGCGTCGGCTGGCTTCAAGATGGACCTGCTTCGCTCCGGATGCATGAATATAGAAGATGCCGCCTGGATGAAGACTTCTGGCCATCTGGAGGACCTCTTCTGCCCGGATCGGATGAAGACTTCTGCCCCTCTGGAGGACCACTTGTGCCCGGCTGGGTGAAGACGTCTCACGGTAGGGTGATCTTCAAGGGGTTAGTGTTAGGTTTTATTAAGGGGGAATTGGGTGGGTTTTAAAGTAGGGTTGGGTGTGTGGGTGGTGGGTTTTAATGTTGGGGGTGTATTGTCTTTTTTTTTACAGGTAAAAGAGCTGATTACTTTGGGGCAATGCCCCGCAAAAAAGCCCTTTTAAGTGCTATTTGTAATTGAGTATAGGGTAGGGATTTTTATTATTTTGGGGGACTTTTTTATTTTATTAGGGGGATTAGAGTAGGTGTAATTAGTTTAAAATTCTTGTAATTATTTTATTTTTTTCTGTAATTTAGTGGGGGGGTTTTCATACTTTAGTTTATTTTATTTAATTGTAATTAATTGTAGGTAATTTAGTAAATTAATTTAATGATAGTGTAGTGTTAGGTGTAATTGTAAGTATTTAGTTTTAAATTGGAATAATTTATTTAATTGTAGTAATTTTATTTCGTTTTATTTAAATTATATTTAAGTTAGGGGGGGTTAGACTTATGGTTAGACTTAGGTTTAGGGTTTAATAAATTTAATATAGTAGCGGCGACATTGGGGGCGGCAGATTAGGGGTTAATAAATGTAGGTAGATGTCGTCGATGTAAGGGATGGCAGATTAGAGGTTAATAAAATTTAACTCGTGTTTGCGAGGCGGGAGTGTGGCGGTTTAGGGGTTAATATATTTATTAAAGTGGTGGCGATGTCCGGTCGGCAGATTAGGGGTTAAAAAAATTATTTAAGTGTTTGCGATGTGGGGGGGGGGGCTCGGTTTAGGGGTTAATAGGTAGTTTATGGGTGTTAGTGTACTTTTTAGCACTTTAGTTAAGAGTTTTATGTTACGGCGTTCGCCCATAAAACTCTTAACTACTGACTTTTAAATGCGGTAGGAGTCTTGACAGGAGAGGGTGTACCGCTCACTTTCTCCAAGACTCGTAATTCCGGCATTAGACAAATCCCATTAAAAATATAGGATACACGATTGACGTAAGGGGATTTGCGGTATACTCGAGTCGCGGAATAAAAGTGAGCGGTACACCTGTACCTGCAAGACTCGTAATACCAGCGGGCATTAAAAAGCAGCGTTGGGACCTCTCAACGCTGCTTTTTAAGGCTAACGCAAGACTCGCAATCTAGCCGTTAGTTTGCAGCATCTCAGCTTTAACTGTATTTTCCCTTTGTAAAAAGCAATTCTAAATAAAAAGTAATGATTTTATTTACACTATGGTATTTTTGCACAATTGTCTCCTAAACAATTAAATTATTTGATTGTATTCTCTTTTAATTAACCAATAAAAGGACATTGCATTGTAAAATTGGTTTCCCCTTAAATTGTTTCCAATAACTTACTATATACAGAGTTTAAAATGTATGGGAAATTGATCCTTTAGGTTTATATTTGTATATGTTTATGCTAATTAAAACCACAACTGAATAAAATGGGCTGAGCTTGCAGGTAAAGCAGAAATCATTATCTCATCTGTCCAATTATCTACACTTGGAGGCCTACTTATCAAGCCGTCAACTTACTTGCATTCAACGGCACCAATACGCTCGCCTGACATCGCCTAACATCGCGGCCGCGGACCTGAATAGCTCTCCATATTTAACAAAAAAGCTGTCAAAAAGCTGCGCACCAAGTACGGGGAGATGAGCAGCGGACTGTTGTTAACTAACAGTCATCGATCTCGCTGCTATTCATTTTTTTCCCAGCTTTATTTATATACTGTCACTAAATACCGCAACTATACTAAAATGTTTAACCCCTATCCCGCCACTCCTCGACCCCGCCGCCACCTACATTATGTTATTAACCCCTAATCTGCTGCCCCCTACACCGACGCTACCTACATTATGTTATTAACCCCTAATCTGCCGCCCCCTACACCGCCGCCACCTACATTATGTTATTAACCCCTAATCTGCCGCCACCACCTACATTATGTTATTATCCCCTAATCTGCCACCCACCACCACCGCCACCTACATAAAAGTATTAACCTCTATCCCTTCGCTCCCGGAGTCCACCACAACTAAATAAAGTTATTAACCACTAAACCCCCGGCCTCCCACATCACTACCACTTACTAAACCTATTAACCCCTAAACCGCCAGCCCCCCACATTGCTATAAACTAAATTAACCTATTAACCCCTAAACCTAACAACCCGCTAACTTTACATTAAATATTAACTCATCCCTATCTTATAATAAATTTAAACTTATCTTTAGATTTAAATTAAACTATACAGTATTAAACTACTAATAAACCTACCCTAACTATTATACTAAAATTACATTAAACTATATTAAACTATTAATTAACCTACCCTAACTATTATACTAAAATTACATTAAACTATATTAAACTAATAATTAATCTACCCTATTAGACTAAAATTACATTAAACTATATTAAACTACTAATTAACCTACCCTAACTATTAGACTAAAATTACATTAAACTATATTACACTAATAATTAATCTACCCTAACTGTTATACTAAAATTACATTAAACTACAAATTAAATTAACTATATTATATATTTAAAAACCTAACCCTACTCAAATAATTTAAACCTACTATTAAAAATTACAAAGTTACAAAAAACTAACAACTAGGGCCTCGCTTCCATTGAGTCGTAATTCAGTTTGCGTGCACTCGCAAACCGTTAAATATGCTGTCGAAAGCAATAGCGTTTAACGACTGTTTCCAATGGCGCGTTATACCTCAATATCGGCTGCCGGACTTCGGCTGCCGAAAAGATTTTCGCGTCCCATAGAAAGTAATAGAAGCCGTTAATCAATAAATTATACCAGGTTTCCATTGAAAGCGCTAACCGTTAATACACTGTCGGAGGCTGTCGATACATTGAGAAATATTACCCCCAGCTCAACTAGGTGTAAAGGAGGAAAAAAGAGCTTTTTGAGGCCTGTTTCTCATTGAAATAGCAAATCACAAAAATATTATGAGTGTTTCAATGTACAAATAACATTATATATGCTACATTTATTGGTCCTATGTATAGGAATATTTGCACCCATGTTGTCATAGAAATTTCAATATGTATGTGCATATAAAAATATATGCAAGCACCACAATTATGGAACGACCTCCCGCACACTTTCAAACCTTCCCCATGCCTAATATCCTTTAAGAGATCCCTCTCTACATATCTCAAAACAGAATGCACCTGTCATTGTTGATTATATATTTCCTACCGGTTCTATGTTAAATTTTTGTGCATATATGGTGTATTATAATTTTTTTTTATTTTATTGTACCCATTGTATCAATGCAATGTTTTGTGGACCCAGGACATACTTGAAAACCATAGAAATCTCAATGTATCTTTCCTGGTAAAATATTATAAAAATAAATAAAATATCTACCTATTCAAAATGAAACCTTTGCCCAGGGATGCTATATATAATCTCAATACATATAGAAAAATAATTCAAACGAAATAAGTTGTTTATCATGAAGATGAGTTTTATTATTACAGATTTACCCTCATTCAAATGTAATTTTCAATGTGAAAATCATATTTATTCAATACAAAACGATGACACATTAAAGTTATAATGTGTCATAGTACTAATATTTATAAAATATATGTAATGTCATGTCTGCTAAAGCAGATAATACATTTGCAATATTTAGACTATTAACCAAAATACATAAGTGCTTAATATGACATACTTCAAGAGATATGAAGTATTGTCTTTAACATGGAGTTATTGAAACAATTTAAAAGTGCATTGTGCATTGGTCCCAGGGAGAGTCTGTGTCTGTTCATATGATGTCAATTAAAATGTATTAATCACCTCTATATCATGGCAATCACATATATGTTGTGTATACACCAGTGCTTAAAGGGACATTCCGGTCAAAATTTAAATGCAAATATATGAATTACATCTTTGAATAGAAACATATTTGCAATATAGATGTATTGCCAAAAATGCTTCTAGTAAAAGTTATCACTGTTTTAGTGGTAAAAGTTTTCTCTGCAGGTGCACGTGAAGCAGAGGTAGATATTCTCACTGCACCTACATTGTAAATATTGCAGCTGCTCAGATCATCTGTGGGGCTTGTAATTATGTCAGCAATTAACAAATTGAGTCATTACTAGATGGTACAAGCACCTTAGGCTCTCTGAGCAAGTCCTGTGTTTAAAATGCTGGTGCACGGTGCATACTTAAATACTCTTTTTAAAAAGAAATAGCTTTTATTAGAAGCATTTTTGCTAATGTATGTATATTTCAAATATGCTTCTGTTCAATACCTAAATGCACCCATGTGGTTTCCAATTTTGGCTGGAATATCCCTTTAAATATCATAAAGATACATTTATCTAATTATTCTAAATATTGAATAATAATCTTGACAAAAAGGAGTGCGTTAGTCATGATAGGTATATATTTCAGATATTACATTCCACATAGGACTATAATGAATGCAAGGTATTTGGCCATATCAACAGGAAGGAATATTTACTTTTCAACTCTTCTATAACTGTATAAGCCTTATTAGCTTCATCTGAAGGAGCAAACAACATATGCTTGTGGAATATAAATCATAACATTTACACATGTCACGTTGACCAATGTTAGATAGCATATACTGTATAAATTTCAGACACGTATCCCCAAGTATTCTTAAACGGCATAATATCCTCAATAAAAGGACACATACATTTATCAACAATTTACACCTGCATATTAATTGACATCATGTGAAATAAAAATGAATAAAGCTGTTAATGTTTTTGAAAATAAACAGCTATTAAAACAATTTTGAAATATATTTTCTAATTTTGATTAGAAAAATATATGCATATTTATGAGATGGAAATCACACTTAAGAAAGTGCTTCATAAAAAAATTAGATATTATATATCTTGAAAGAATTTAAAAAGAAAAATACTTCTTAATGCTTGCGGCGGGATTTGGCCTTTGGAGGAGAGGTACTTGGGATGGAAGTGTGGCGTCTTGGGCGACGCACACCAGCTGGCTGGGAGGCTAAAAGATGTGATTCAGGGTCCTGCAGGGAGATAACGGAGGATGCGAGTGAGGAGGGAGTTTGCGGCCTATCTGCAACCCTCTCCACTGCCTCTGCCAGGCGGACGAGTGCAGCATTATGCATGTCCATCTGGCTCTGTAGCCTCCTGAAATCCTGCTGCTGCTGGAGCCTAGTAAGTCTAAGCTCCCTGTGAATGAGCCTCAGTAGAGCATCCTGCTGGGACTGCGCGGGGATATTGGATTCCATGGGGGGCACTTGTGGCTGTATAGGTGTCTCCGGCACATATTCCTGGCTCTGTGTGAGGTTGTCGTCACTCAGTCTTGGGGACTGTGTGGGTGGCTCAATATCCAATTGAGGACAGACATTGGTGGGGGGTGGTGGTGATTGTTGTGGTGGTGGTAGTGGTGGCGGCATTTGTTGTGCCATGGGAGGGTGCTGAATGTGTTGTTGAGGTGGCATATAGTACATATGCTGCGGTGGAGGATGCATCTGCTGATGCTGTGGTGATGGAGGATGCATCTGATAATGCTGCGTTGGAGGATGCATCTGATAATGCTGCGTTGGAGGATGCATCTGATAATGCTGCGTTGGAGGATGCATCTGATAATGCTGTGGTGGAGGATGCATCTGATAATGCTGTGGTGGTGGAGGCTGCATCTGATGATATGTCCTCCCAGATGAATATGGGGATGGGCCAGGAACATTTTCAACCTCATAGGCCAGTGGCTGTTGCTCATCTCCTTCAAGTATGCTGAGGTAGGAGTATCCAGCTTCAATAACATCCCCCTCCTCCTCCTCACTGAATTCCGGAACATCACTGGCCTCCGGTCTTGTTGAGGACTCATACTCATGTTCCAATTCTGAAAAATAAATTGTAATTATAAATTAATCTGATGAAACATCTAACATTTGAAAATCAATTTTATAGATATAGTTTTATATATATATATATATATATATATATATATATATATATATATATATATATATATATATATATATATATATATATATATATATATATATATATATATATATATATAATTTCTGTATGAACTTAAACATATTTAACCAGAGGTGTATATTTAAAGATTGTGCCTCTAAGCGACTCTTTGTATTACACATAGTCCATATATATGATATAGATAGAAAGAATTTAAATCTATACCCTTGCTTGTTTGAGCAGATAGCCACTCCAGAAATCAGGATGAATATATCCACTACAACTATGTTAAGATGCCATTAAAGGGGCAATGAAGTACAAATTAAACTTTCATGATTCAGACAGAGCATGCAAATTTAGTCAACATTTAATATTTTACTCCTATTATCATATTTTCTTCCTTCTCTTGGTATCTTTATTTGAGAAGCAAGAATGTAAAGCTTAAGAGCCAGACAATATTTGTTTCAGAACCTGGGTTGCTGTTGCTTATTGGGTGGCTAAATGTAGCCACCAATCACGAGCGCTAGCCAGGGTTCTGAACAAAAAATGCAAAGTCTCCATAGCTTACATTCCTACTTTTTCAGAAAAAGATACCAAGAGAACAAAGAAATATCTATAATAGTAGTACATTAGAGAGTTGCTTAAAATTGCTGCTCTATCTGAATCATGAAATAAAAAAATTGGGTTTACTATCACTTTAAGTTACTGTGCAAATTAGACTTTGAACCATGTAAAACATTACTTGTACTAATCCTACCTAGGTATGTTTTCCACTGATGCTTGAACACAATTGATTACTAAACATATATAATATATGAACATTCTATATTCTGTATTACACATGTGTATGATTACATTTATATTTTAAAAAACAAAGCCGATATATATTTCTGATGTTAACATATATTTGTTAGAAATAAAACATTTATTACATATGATATTTAATATTCACCTTCATGGACCTCTTCAGCTGGCACTGATGTGTCCATTGTCCCCTTACATCCGTAAACAGATTCATCTGAGATGACATTGGCCATCATCTCCTCCCATGACCTTAGGTGTATTCTCTTGCTAGGACCACCACCTGTCCCACGTGCATATTTGGCCTGCTGTGCCAGCTTAGCTTTGGTTTCCCTCCTGCAGTCATGATAGCGGTGTTTAATGCTGGCAATAGAACGATTACGTCCTAAGCAGCTGACTGCCACTCGAATCTCCTCCCACAGCTTATTCCGGACAGCCGGCCTCAGGTTAGGGTTCTCCAGCTGAGCTGCCCTCTCCAAGTATGCCTCAACAAGAGCCTCCTTCTCCTCCTCAGAGTACCTCTCCTCTCTAAGCCTGCCCTTCACACCTGAAGGGCCAGCAGACACAGACTCTCCCTCCTGTGACTGGGGACCAGCCCTCTCTACCTCCTCTGTCCCTGCAGGCTGTGACAGGCTACCACCAGCCCCACCCCCAGTTGCCACAGTCTGCCCCACTTTCCCTTTTCTTTTTGTGCCTAGCTGAGGCTGACTCCTCCTCACTCCTCCCACCTCCATTCCTCTTCCACCCTCTCTCCTTCCCTCCTCTGCCAGGGTTTGAGGAAGGACAAATCCTCCACCCAAACCTCGGCCCCTATTCCTGCCCATACTACTCCCTACTTCCCCCCTCCCCCTCCCTCTATCCACCCTCACCACTGCCCTCCCCCTAGCCACCCCCTTCCCAACTCCACTAGGCCTATCCATCCCTTTCTCCTTCCTCCCTAACTCTAACCTAACACTAAAGTCCCTAGCTTACCTAACTACACTAAGTCACCTAACTAAACCCTATATTAAATAGCCCCAAAACTAACTACCTAACCTATCTAGACCCTAACTATCTCTATTCTATATCCCTCAAAATAAAAATAAAATGTGGGGGTGAAAATAAACAAAGGGATGTAAATGAAAAAGGAAAAACTAAGGAGGATTAGAACAAAATTATAGAAAAATAATAAGGGATGCAAATTAAGAAAGGGGTGAGCTATATAGTCAAATGAAACCAAAAATATGGGATGTTAAAAAAAAAAAAATAGGATGGGCAAAATGTATATATAAAAAAACAAGTTATATAGTGAGGAAGGGAAGGGTAGTCAAAGGGGGGATGGGAAGTGGAATAAGGGGATTAATGAAAGGAGTAATAAAGGAAGATGGGGATATGGGGGTTAATGAAAAAAAAAATGTGAATGTGTTTGTATGAAATAAAAGTGTGTATGTGTGTGTGTGTGTATTTGTGTGTATAAACTAATGTGTGTTAATTAACTAATGTATGGATGTGTGTGTGTGTGTTCCTAATATTATATGAGGCCTACAATAAGAATATATGGAAATCAAATATCAAACTCTCCACTAACTCTCAAACAACTCTCAAAAACCCAAAACTCCTACCAACGCAACTAGCTCCCGTGTCTTTCTCTCTAGAGGCGATCACAGGTAAAGAGCGCAGGCGCAAACCGTTATTCTTATAGACAGAGGTCGGGTTACCATGGCAATGCACTTGTTATGGCGCGCTTTTCGACAAATCCGACATCGGTTGGCAACGCAAACTTACGTACGGCCGAAAAGAGCGACTGCGCGCAACACGCTAATCTTTTCAATGGAAACCTGGTACTAAAATGGAGCCGTAAATTACCTTTAGCTGTCGTCCGCTTCGGTAGCTTACGGCTCCATTTTTAACGACTCAATGGAAGCGAGGCCAAAGTTGGCAAAAAAACTAACAACTAAGTTACACAAAATAACAAACACTAAGTATAAAAAAAAAATAAACACTGTTACACAAAATAAAAAATTAATTATCAAATATTTAAACTAACACCTAATCTAAGAGCCCTATGAAAATAAAAAAATCCCCCCCCAAAATAAAAAAACCCTAGCCTACAATAAACTACCAATGGCCCTTAAAAAAGCCTTTTGCAGGGCATTGCCCCAAAGTAATCAGCTCTTTTACCTGTGAAAAAAAATTAAAGCAACCCCCCAACAGTAAAACCCACCACCCACACAACCAACCCCCCAAATAAAAACTCAATCTAAAAAACCTAAGCTCCCCATTGCCATGAAAAGGGCATTTGTATGGGTATTGCCATTAAAAGGGCATTTAGCTCTTTTTCAAAAGCTATTGAGGATTGAGCTTGCATTCTATTGGCTGATTGGAATAGCCAATAGAATGCAAGCTCAATCCTATTGGCTGCTTGGATCAGCCAATAGGATGAAAGCTCAATCGTATTGGCTGATTGCAACAGCCAATAGGATTTTTTCAACCTTAATTCGGATTGGCTGATAGAATTCTATCAGCCAATCGGAATCTAAGGGATGCCATCTTGGATGACGTCATTTAAAGGAACATTCATTGTTGAAGAAGACGTCGAACGAAGAGGATGCTCCGTGTCGGATGTCTTGAAGATGGAGCTGCTCCGCACCGGATGGAGGAAGATAGAAGATGCCGCCTGGATGAAGACTTCTGCCGGCTTGGATGAAGATGTCGGCCTGCTTGGATGAAGACTTCTGCCGGCTTCGATGAGGACTTCTGTCGCTTCGTTGAGGATGGATGTCGGCTCTTCAGAAACTGTAAGTGGATCTTCGGGGGTTAGTGTTAGGCTTTTTTAAGGGTTTATTGGGTGGGTTTTAATTTTATATTAGGGTTTGGGCTTTTGAAAAAGAGCTAAATGCCCTTTTAAGGACAATGCCCATACAAATGCCCTTTTCAGGGCAATGGGAAGCTTAGGTTTTTTAGATTAGGTTTTTATTTGGGGGGTTGGTTGTGTGGGTGGTGGGTTTTACTGTTGGGGGGGTATTTGTATTTTTTATTTACAGGTAAAAGAGTTGATTTCTTTAGGGCAATGCCCCGCAAAAGGCCCTTTTAAGGGCCATTGGTAGTTTATTGTAGGCTATGGGTTTTTTTTATTTTGGGGGGGCTTTTTTATTTTCATAGGGCTTTTAGATTTGGTGTAATAGTTTAAATATTTGATAATTTATTTTTCATTTTGTGTAACAGTGTTTATTTTTTTTGTAACTTAGTGTTTGTTATTTTGTGTAACTTAGTAACTTAGTTGTTAGTTTTTTGTAACTTAGCTGTTAGTTTTTTGTAACTTTGTAATTTTTAATAGTAGGTTTAAATTATTTGAGTAGGGTTAGGTTTTTTTATTTATATATATATATACATATATATATATATATATATATATATATATATATATATATATATATATATATATATATATATATATAGTTCATTTAATTTGTAGTTTATTGTAATTTTAGTATAACAGTTAGGGTAGATTAATTATTAGTTTAATATAGTTTAATGTAATTTTATTCTAATAGTTAGGGTAGGTTAATTAGTAGTTTAATATAGTTTAATGTAAATTTAGTCTAATAGTTAAGATAGATTAATTATTAGTTTAATATAGTTTAATATAGTTTAATGTAATTTTAGTATAATAGTTAGGGTAGTTTATTTAATAGTTTAATATAGTTTAATGTAATTTTAGTATAAAAGTTAGGGTAGGTTAAGTAATAGTTTAATATAGTTTAATTTAAATCTAAAGGTAAGTTTACATTTATTATAAGATAGGGATGAGTTAATATTTAATATAAAGTTAGTGGGTTGTTAGGTTTAGGGGTTAATAGGTTAATTTAGTTTATGGTGATGTCGGGGGCTGGTGGTTTAGGGGTTAATAGGTTTAGTAAGTGGTAGTGATGTGGGACGCCAGGGGTTTAAGGGTTAATAACTTTATTTAGTTACGGTGGGATCCGGGAGCAGCGGGATATGGGCTAATACTTTTATGTAGGTGGCAGCGGTGTTGGGGCGGCAGATTAGGGGTTAATAACATAATGTAGGTGGCAGCGGTGTAGGGGATGGCAGATTAGGGGTTAATAAGTATAATGTAGGTGGCGGCGATGTAGGGGCGGCAGATTAGGGGTTAATAAGTATAAGGAAGGTGGCGTCGATGTGGGGGCGGCAGATTAGGGGTTAAAAAGTATAAGGTAGGTGGTGGCGGTGTAGGGGGCGGCAGATTAGGGGTGTTTAGACTCGGGGTATATGTTAGGGTGTTAGGTGTAAACATAACTTTTATCCTCCCATAGGAATCAATGGGATATCGGGCAGCAGCGAACATGAACTTTCGTTGCTTTCAGACTCCCATTGATTTCTATGGCATCCGCCGTTTCCAGGGTGGCGGATTGAAAAGCAGGTACGCTGGGCCGGAATAGTGGTGAGCGTACCTGGTAGAAATTTGATAACTAGCAAAAGTAGTCAGGTAGTGCCGAATTTGCATTCAGAACATCTGTAATGACGTAAGCATCGTTCTGTGTCGGACTGAGACTGGCGGATCGTATGTTATGTCACAAATTTCAACTTTTGCCGGTCTGTAGGCTTTGATAAATAAGGGGAATCCAGCTCTCCACAATTACGCTGCGGAATTCCAGCGTATTTGCGGTTGACGGCTTGATAAATAGGCGTCAAAGTCCCCTTTGTTTTATTTATCACTATTTACTCAAAGGCCAATACTTGGAACAATGGAAAATGAACATGTAAGTCTCTGTCACAGCCCCCACTAGGAACATTATTTAATCTAAACCTTCTTGTTTACATTGTTTTTGTATAGCCATTACTTAAAGGGACAGTATACACTCAATGTAATAGAGACTACTATAAAGAAGAATATGCACAGATACTGATATAAAAATCCAGTATAAAACTGTTTAAAAACTTACTTAGAAGCTCTCAGTTTAGCTCTGTTGAAAAGGTAGCTGGAAAGTCCACTGCAAGACCCCCCCCCCCCGCCTTCTTTTGCATATGAAAAGACCCTTTACACAAACAGGAGCAAGCTGGAATAGGTAGCTGACGGTATTCTCATAAAACTTTGGGGCTTGGTTAGGAGTCTGAAAAGCAAAAAAATAGTATTTAAAAATAAGCAAAACTATACATTTAAAAAAAAAACAAAAAAAACTTTATGGGCTATATAAATAGATCATCTACAAAACATTTATGCAAAGAAAAAATGAGTGTATGGGGGGGCGGAGTTAACCGCTAACAGAGACAGACGTGCTGTGGATGAGCTCCTGACTTCGAGAGCTTAAAGTGCTTTTGTGCCTTAATTATACAACTTTTCACATATAAAACTGCTCAGCAGCTTATCTAGAGAAAGACTGCATCACGGCAAACCTGGAATTTGATATCCCTATTGAGACTTCTGGTCAATAGCGATAATCAGGTCAGACTCAGCCTATCACCTCGGGGAATATTGCGCAGCTGCTCTGGAGGGTCGGGGATCCGCTCCGGAGTAATAAACTGCCGCTAACTTTCTGCACTACAAGAAGTTGAGCCCGCCAAGCTTGTTATCGGAGACACACAAGGGACACCAGGCACTGACACCGCAACACTCCACCTTGCCTCTCTACCGATTCATCGGAGTACAGTTATCAGGATCACATTAGCCTACCTTCCAGCGGTCTGCAGGTTCGCCTGCCATCACCACCTGAGAGTGCCTTCTGGGACCCTTGTGGGCCGAGACCCGTGTACTTCTTCTACTCGCGCCATTTGGCGCGCGACTCCGCCATCTTGACTGGTGTCTCCTCTTCCCTGCATGCCGTGATCAAGCGCGGCCGGAGGCAGACCAAACAGGCGCATATATCACCCCGCTGAAGAGGAGACTCAGCCAAATCAGAGGGACCAGCTTGCGGATAGCGTGTTGAAGTGAGCGAAACCCGCACAGGACTTGAAACTTTGCTCCCAGGCATACACTTCGCTCGAAACCCATGCCACATTGATAAAGGTGGAATTCCCTTTGTCCTGGTTGGGGAGTTATTCCAACAATCCCAATATAATCCCAATATAAATGGTAGCCCCACACTGGCACAATTTTATTACTGCAGATTAGATCTGGAACCCCTGTGTGCTCACTGAGCCCCATACAGAACCTTGATTACCCAAATTTGAGGTGTCTCTCTCAAGCCCTCTTGCTGGACTCCCTTCCATTATCAGTTACCACAGGGGAGACACGGCCCTTTGCTAGAGACACAATGATCTGAAACCTCAGAGACTTGGAGCCTAGCTCTGCACACCACTACTTCATCTGCATTTTATTTTTTCCTTTTTGTGATCTCATTTGCACCACCCAGACCCTGAGTGAAAGTGTATAAGTTCTCAGGAGGATTTTAACTACATCAAAACCTCAGTTTACATACAGGAGCCATTACCAATAACCTCTTACTCTCTGGATGCACTTTGCACTTACAGTAACTTGGGCAGCCATTCTGTCACTTATAGCTGCTGCGACAGCTTATGTACCTTTGGGTCACTAGCCCAAAGTGGAGTGTTATTTTATAATTCTGCTCTCCTAACCACTTTTATTCCTTGCAGGTAGTACCTATAGTTATTGTTGTTGTAGCAACATTGGCAAGTGTGTTTTTGAGTGCCAAAGTCTCAAGGCTCTCCCTTTCTGGCCTAGCTAGTCTAGGCTGGTCACCTCCACTATCCCCTTTTCCCTTCCTTTTGGTCGTATCCCCAGTCCCTGAGCTGAGAGACAGCCCTATAAAGGAAGAGGAAGCCTATTCAGTTGAGGTGCCATCTACTTTTTGGGTTTAGCGAATAGAGGTCAGCTAAGGTAGAACTGTAAGGGCAAAGGTGATTCACCCTTTAATGATACCACTTGTCTTTTGTATATATTGAAATTTTGACTTCTTATCAATTTGCTACTCTTTGCCTGAGGAATCTTATACGTGGGTCCCTCACCTTTCCGCTCCTGCCAACTTGTCTGGGTGGGTCACCCCCAATTCGCTTCCCCCTTCCTTCGGGTCGTATCCCTAGGTTCCCCAAGGTGAGGGGCTAGCACGAGTGCCCTGCACTTCTGTAGCAGGTTTATTTTATACTAATGATGTAGTATTTCCTATGAAGTGTAACTCAGCCCCACTCTAACCATGAGATAGGTTGTCCTTAAACTGTATGTTTGAATGTGCCATGTATAACCCTTGATTTTCTTCCAGCACAGCAGCACATAACCTATGAGCCCTCAGTGACCCTTCACTCTGATTCTCTGGGATCTGGTTACTAACCCATAAAATGCCTCACATGATGAGGAAACACTCAAAGTCAAACCCCAAACCTAAGAAGACAGTGTTTGACCATTTTGCGCACTCTACTAAGGAGTCTCTGCCCCACCCAGGTGTTGAAATGAGTGAACCTGACTCTCAAGATGAGGAGTCTCAATCGAGCCTACACTCGGCAACTGCCTCTCAACACTAAATTACAGAATCATCACTCAAGAAACTCTTAGCCAATCAGACTAAGTCCATCACCCAAGAAATCCAGCGCAGCTCTGCAGAACTGAAGAAGGAGATCTCAGAAATTGGTGACAGAGTCGACGCGCTGGAGCGCAAGCAGGATGATCAGGCTGTAGATCAATCCAATATTCTGGCCTATGCCGAAAGTCTGGCAGAGCAGATTTCACAATTGGAATCTAAACTGTCTGATATGGAGGACAGATCGAGACGCAGTAATATAAGATTCAGAGGAGTCCCAGAGTCTGTAGCTCCGGCAGACATACAAGGCTATCTTCAAGATCTTTTCCAAGAATTAATAGGCACCCCTGACGGCCTCACTAGCACAATGGAGAGGGCTCACAGGGCATTGCGCCCCAGGACAGTGAGCTCTGACAAGCCGAGAGACATCATAGTGTGTTTTCATAGCTTCTTATATAAGGACCGCCTTCTACAAGCCGCCTACATAAAGCCAAATCTTAGTGGTAGATTTGAGGGAGTCCAGCTACTACCTGACTTATCAGCACACACCCTCCAACAGCGTCGCCACTTTCAGCCAGTTACAACTGCTTTGCGTAAGGCCAACTTTCTGTATCGCTGGGGGTTACCTACCAGGCTCCTAGTAACCAAAGATAACCAGACCATAACTATCACCACACCTTCTCAGGGCATGACTCTTCTTGCCTCATGGGGATTATTGTTAGACCCCCTGAACACACGAGTCCAACCCCAACCTGCCTTAAGAGCCTCAGCTCCTGAATGGTCGACAAAGGATCAGAGGGCAAAGAGACCTAAGATACAACAATCCCAAGAATCCCAAGAACACTCTGAGCCTACTTTATAGGTTCCTCCAGGAGCCAATGGCCCTGGTCTGAATGTGTATGGGCTCCTAGGACTCAACTGAAAGGTGTCACTGCCCAGCCTGCACCATGAGTCAGATGAGGTACTTGTGAGGTTTAGAGAGCCGTTAAATTGTTTGTTCATTTAGTAAGTTTTATGTTATCTCTCTTGGTTAGCTATGTTATATGCTGTTTTGTAACCACTTAAGTTTAAGCACTTCATGTTAAGACGTTTATGTTCTTAGAGCGGCGCTGACATTTTTGACCCACTGTACTAGCTCCTGAGCTGTATGCTCACCCCCACAATGAAGCCCATGTTAGGGCTCCCTTGAGGTGGACTACTTCCACCACTCTAGAGGCACTATTAAGTGTCTCCTCTTACTCCTTACCTCTCCTCCCCTTACCTTTTCCCCCATTCTGCTTCCCAGACATTGGTACTTGGACCTTTAACACCCAATTCCTAATTACCCCTAGGTATGACTAGTTCCCCTTTAAGATTTCTCACCCAAAACGTTAGGGGACCTAACACTCCCTTCAAGAGAAGTCTCTTACTACGCTCGCTGAAACACCATAACCCCAACGTAGTGTTCCTTCAAGAGACGCATTGGCTAATTGACGAGCCGATTAGACTCTCCTCTAGGGAATACATGCATATAGAATATGCTCCCTTCACAAAAAAAGCCATAGGCACAGCTATTCTTCTACACAGAGGCTAACTGTTGAACCAGTCCTGACCATTAGAGTCCCACAGGCCAGATATGTCATCCTGATTTGTAAAATCAATCACGTGCTATATACTCTAGTGTCAGTCTACTTGTCCAACACACACCAACCTAAGTGCCTCAAACACATTCTTCATGTCATTTCCCAGCACAAACAGGGTAGAGTTATTGTTTCGGGAGATTTTAACATGACCTGGGACCCGAAAGTAGATAGAAAATCCTCTGACTCGAACGGACTCCCCCTTCTACAGAACGACTTGCTGCGAAATTCCGTACTCTCATGACTGGCTCAGGTTACTTTGATATATGGAGGGATACCCACACTAAGGACCGAGACTATACACACTATTCACAACCACATCGACAATACGCCAGACTTGACTACATGTTCTCTACGGCAGACTCACTAGACCTGGTTACTAACTCAACCATATCTATCTGCCCCTGGTCTGACCATGACTGTGTCACTGCCGACCTCATCTCCACAAACACAACTCGCTCTAGGGCCTCCTGGTGCATGCCCCACACCCTTATACAAGATATCGCCCTTATAGAAAAATTGCGCACAGAAATTAAACACTTTCTGGAAACTAATGACAATGCCCAAGTCAGAGACGACACCCTCTGGGGAGCCGCTAAAGCAACCATTAGAAGCATAATGATCTCGGAACAGGCTAACCTTCGAAAGCAGGCGGGACTCTCGTTATCCCAGGCCCACATTAAACTAAGACATTTAGAATCCCAAAATAGAGTAAAGCCTATACACTCTCTAGCAGCCCAAATAACTACATTTAGCAACTAGAGCTTAGGAGAACCCAAGATAATCTAACTAAACTAAAACAACTGTACTTCTATAAGGGTAATAAGGCGGACACCCTCCTGGCCAACAAAATCAGAAACAGAACTAGTGTATCGCGTATACATAGCATTGTTAAAGCGAACTCCCTCCTTAAAATCCCTTCACAGATAGGGGAGGCTTTTGCTGAGTATTATTCTAACCTCTATAATATAGAAAAGTCTGAGAATCCCGCTGCGACCCCAACAGACACAATACGCGAGTACTTAAAAGCCTTGAATCTCCCGTCCCTCTCACCCGATCAAAAGGACTCTCTAAACTCACCATTCTCTGTCAGAGAAGTACAACAAGTAATCAGGAACTCTAAATCATTTAAATCGCCAGGCCCAGACGGTTTCCCAGTGCATTTCTATAAAACTTACATTCAAGAACTCTCCCCCTTGCTTCTTAGACTTTACAACTTAGCTAGGGATGAGGGTAAATTCAAGAGAGAATTCCTGGAAGCCACTATCATAACAATTTTGAAACCTAATAAGGACCCTACTCTTTGTGCCAGCTACAGGCCAATCTCGTTAATCAACACTGACATAAAATTCTACTCAAAACTTTTAGCCAATAGTATTGCCAACCTATTACCCCACCTGGTCATTCCAGACCAAGTGGGGTTTATCCCCAAAAGAGAAGGGCCAGATAACGCTAGAAGACTTTTAAATGTGATGAGCCTGTCATCCAGTCTCAACAAACCTATGGCGATTATCTCATTGAACGCTGAAAAGGCCTTTGATCGGGTGAGATGGCGGTTTCTGTGGGAAGTGCTTGAAATCTTCCAATTCCCAAGTTCCCTCGTGGGAGCAATAAAGGCCTTATATTCCACTCCTTCCGCCTCGGTAAGGGGTATTGGCTTCCAAACTCCCCCATTTTACATTTCCAACGGGACCAGACAGGGATGTCCCCTATTGCCCCTGCTTTTTGCGCTGGCCATTGAGCCACTGGCAGAGCAAATCAGATTGGACCCACACATGGGTGGACAAGAGTCTGCTCTTATATGGCCTACCTATATACCATGGAAAAAGACATCTTTTATAAATTTGGTAATTCCGACCTTTTTGAGCTTACATGGGCTGACTGGAAAGATTCATATGACACAACCTGGAAACCTAATGTCTTGTCCCCCAGTTAGCTTCCCACTGGTGACAAAAGGTCTTACCTTTGGCTTAGTATACATGATATTGGATGGCTTACGCACCACGCCCGCCCATGACTAACTACATCCCTCCCCAATCTTTCCACCCCCCTACCTTACTTCTAGATTCATTCCCTTTCTCCTCTATTCCTGAGCTGAGAGACCTTGGAGTCTCCTTCATACAAGATATAAGGTACCATCATGGTTTATGACTGCCTACTGAGTTTTTGGTATAATTTAGAACAGAGTTTTATCTATTTTAACTATGTAAGATTATACTGTTTTGAGGACAGTCTGTGCCCTCTCATTGTCAATTTATATTTGCTCGCTTTTTTCATTTGTATTAATGACAGATTCAATAAAGCTTTTTGAAAACTTAAAAAAAAAAAAAAAATTAAAAAATTAGTGTATAATGTCCCTTTAAGTACAGAGATTTTCAGTATTTTTGGTGATACAATAGGCAAAATCAGCTATTTAAAATGACAAAATAAGGGTAAATTAACTATTTGTAAAACAAATTTACTACATTCCAGCAGGTGAAAAATATAAATAATTCGGAACACATTTAAGGGGGAAAAAGACATTACAGTACACTGTCACTTTAAGTTTAACAACTGCACAAACATTTCATAAAGTGTTAATAAAGTGTTCATAAAGTGTTAATAATAACCACCTTTTTTCATTTAATGTTCAGCAACTTGGTAATTTTTAGGAAGATTTACAACTAAGCAACTCTAAGAAGATAGCGTAAACACCTGGTTTTCTGCTTGCAAACCTCCCCTGTGATCAACTCAGCTGCAGTAGACATGTGCATATATTTTAAAATATGTACTAAGCTAATTAATATACTGCCATGGTTAGGTAATATATTCTTCATGGTTTTAAACAATAAATTTAAATAATTATGAATGTATTATTATTGTCATTTTATAGATACATTTTACAAGTTGTACGGTACTGCTTTACCGCTAAAAAATGGCATTTGAGTGAGAAATGGTCAGCTCACCTGTATTACAAGTCGTGCATTACGGCTTTAACGTGATCATTATGGCCTATACTGCAACGATCCATTCCGCAATCAAAGACCAGTAGTTATGGATATTGTGAAACAATTTTTTTCACAAAACTCATAGGGGTAGATTTACCAATGTCTGACCGACATGATATGCTATAGCGTATCATGTCCGACAGACATCGCTGATTGCAGACAGCATACGCTGTCGGCATTTATCATTGTACAAGCAGTTTACCAGAACTGCTTGTGCAATGCCGCCCCCTGCAGATTCACGGCCAATCGACCGCTGGCAGGGGGTGTCAATCAGCCCAAACGTATAGGATCGGGAAGATTGAAGACCGCAGCCTCAGAGGCAGTGGACAAGTTATGGAGCAGCAGTCTTTAGACTGCTGCTTCATAACTGCTGTTTCTGGTGAGCCTAAAGACTTGCACGGAAACAAGGGGAACAAGGGTCATTCGGCCCTTGTTAATTCGACCCCATAAAAAATATGTTACATAGTACACTAACACCCATAAACTACCTATTAACCCCTAAACCGGCACCCCCGCATTGCAAATACTAAAATAAACCTATTAACCCCTAATCTGCCGTCCACCCACATCGCGACTACCTAAATTAAAGTATTAACCCCTAATCCGACCCCCCTGCATCGCTAACACTAAATAAAGCTATTAACCTCTAAACCGCCATCCCCCCACATCGCCAACACTAAATAAACCTATTAACCCCTAAACCACCGACCCCCCACATCGCGACTCCCTAAATAAACTCCCTAAATAAACCTATTAACCCCTAAACCACGGACCCCCACATCGCGACTCCCTAAATAAACCTATGGGGAAGGCATTAATGCGATCGCCATTTCGCAATCGCAGGTGTTAGGTTTTGTTCCAACACTTTTGCTCTGTTGATCTTTATGGTCAAATCTATTTTTTGGGGCTTACTGCACCATATCGCACAACAAAAGAAAGTTTTTTTGTAACTTGTAATGGCTGTGGTATAGAAATAGCGGTACAGACATATACACACACATCACAGAGACACCCACAGAAAACACACAGGCATATGCACACACCCTCAGAGAGACACCCACAGAAAACACAAAGACATATGAACATACCCTCATAGAGACATCCACAAAAAACACACAGACATATGCACACACCCTCACAGAGACACCCACAGATACACAGACATTTGCACACCATCACAGAGGCACCCACAGAAAACACACAGACATATGCACACACCCTCACAGAGACACCCCCAGAAAACACACAGACATATGCACACACCCTCACAGAGACACCCACCGAAAACACAAAGAAATATGCACACACCCTCACAGAGACACCCACAGAAAACACACAGACATATGCACACACCCTCACAGAGACACCCACCGAAAACACAAAGACATATGCACACACCCTTACAGAAACATTCACAGAAAACACAGACATACATACACACACACCCTCACAGAGATATCCACAGAAAATACACACACAGACATAAACACCCACCCTCACATCCACAGATATCCACAGAAAATACACAAAGACATACATACACACACACACACCTTCACAGAGACACCCACAGAAAATGCACAAAGAAATATGCACACACCGTCACCGAGACATCCACAGAAAATACACACACACACCCTCACAGAGACACCCACAGAAAATGCGCAGACATATGCACACACCTTCACAGAGACACCCACAGAAAATGCACAAAAACATATGCACACACCCTCACAGAGACATCCACAGAAAACACAGACATACACACACTCACAGAGACATTCACAGAAAACACACAAAGGCATACACACTACCTTCACAGAGGCATCCACAGAAAATACACAAAGACACACACACACACACACAGAGACATCCACAGAAAATTCACAAAGACATACACACACACCCTCACAGAGACATCCACAAAAAAATACATACACACTCATAGAGACACCAACAAAAACACAAAGACATAAACACAGACACCGACAGAAACACTCACAGGAAGTAAGATTTCTGCACATTGCCATCCCCTAAATCAACAGTGTGTGACATGCATGATAAAAAAAAATAGCAGAAATTAAGAGATCACTTTTTAAAGAATTATATTTGTAAATGTGCAAACAAAAATACTTCTGTCAATTCAAAATTGTACATTAATGATCTGTCAGAATGGGTAGATGAAGAAAAGTCATTTTGAAAGAATGAGAAATGTTTGGGGGGGTCCCCATTTTCCCCAACCAAGAGCACCACTTCAAATCTGGTGTACAAATGTTCCCATCTGTCAGCTATACTTATGGTCTTGGTGGAACCATAAGCTGTGGTGCTCAGTCTGATACCATTAGATCTGGTTAAATGCAGGATTTAGGCTTGTTTATATGTATTTCAAAATTATGTCAGCTGTAGTGTAAACTGAACAGTGTTAAAGGGAAATGAAACCCAAAAATTTTCCCCATGATTTAGGTAGAACATAGAATTTTAAACAACTTTCCAGTTTACTTCCATCCTCAAATTTGCTTCATTCCTTTGGTATAATTTGTTGAAGGAGCAGCAATGCACTACTGGTTTCTAACTGAACACTTGAGTGAGCCATTGACAATCAGTATATATATATATATATATATATATATATATATATATATATATATATATATATATATATATATATATATGCAGCCACCAATCAGCAGCTAGAACCTAGGTTCTTTGTTGCTCCTGAGCTTACCTAGATAAACCTTTCAGCAAAGGATATCAAGAGAAGGAAGCAAATTAAATAATAGAAGTAAATTGGAAAGTATGGGTTTCATGTCCCTTTAAGTTAACCTGTTTTATTTCAAACACTGAGCAATCTTAGCCTGAGAGTTTAACATTTTATGCAGCTGTAAAAAGCTTAGATAAAATGCCTCCTGGCATCTGGAAAGTCCTTGCATAAAGGGGCAGTAAACTGGAATGTAATTAATATACTGTATATATATAATTTTAAAAAAATCATATCTGACAAAAGGGCACCTACCATTTGTGTATTGAGAAGGAAACATTTATGCATGGTGTTTTATGGACCCCTGGCCCCACCATACAACTACCACACTAAAGTGACAATCCGAAATTGCACAAAGAAATAAAAAAACATTTACTAAGTAAGTCCTACCTCATCTGCAAATGAAAGTGATCTGCCGTATGATTCAGTACAAACTGAAGTGCCAATTCTGTCTTACACTGTACATAGTGGTTTAGTGCACACTCAGACATCCTCTCAATTGCTAATGCTTTACTCCTTGTAATGGCATTTCCCGTGCTCAATATCACTCTGCTATAGCGCCCTCTGGTGGCTGCCAAAATGTAAAAAAAATTCTGGCCACAGCAGAGAAGGTAACCTAAGTTACAACATGGCAGCTCCCATTTTTTTGTAGACACTAAAACTTTACACTTATGTTGTCTCAATTTTTAAACAGCTAAATAAGCTTTTAAAAAATACATCTGCATGTTATTCTCAGACTATTCTTTTCTTTGAAGGCATCATTCTATCTAGCATTTATTTAGTGTTTAATGTCCCTTTAATTTCTGATACATATATAAAGAATGACTGTAATGTAGCTTGGACCAGTAACTGTTCTCAGGACAAAACTGTAATTAGCTATAAAAAGACTGCGTTAAAAACTGCTTGGGCTGTGGAGGATGGGTGTGGGAGATTCTGTTAAACATAAGCAGAATTTATGGGGAACTCATGTGAACCAAGAAGATTCTCAGTACATATTAGTTGTCATCAAACTATTGAGATTAAAGTAGTTACAAACTATTTTGGAAGAACAACAGATACAAATATTCACTGATGGCATTAAGGTTAAGATGCAGTGTTAAATTGTTTGGCTGGAGTTGATTATTATTGGCTTGCGTTTGTCATCATCTTCATAAAGTGTTAAAGGGACAGTTAAGTCAAAATTAAACTTTCATGATTCAGATAGGGCAAACAATTTTAAACAACTTTCCAATTTACGTTTATCATCAAATTTGTTTTGTTCTCTTGATGTTCTTTGTTGAAAGCTAAACCTAGATAGTCTCATATGCTAATTTTTAAAGCCGTCTCTGATCTCAATGCATTGTGACAGTTTTTCACAGCTAGACAATGCTAGTTCACGTGTGCCATATAGATAACAATGTGCTCACTGCCGTGAAGTTATTTATGAGTCAGCACTGATTGGCTAAAATGCAAGTCTATCAAAAGAACTGAGATAGGGGGCAGTCTTCAGACGTTTACATACAAGGTAATCACAGAGGTAAAAAGTATATTAATATAACTGTGTTGGTTATGCAAAACTGGGGAATAAAGGGATTATCTATCTTTTATGTGTTTATATGTGTATATATATATATCTGTAAATACATATAAACACATGTAAATACATATATATATATATATATACATATTTAGATATGTATATATATATATATATATACATACATATTTAGATATGTACATGTATGTATCTGTGTTTTGTGTAACTTTTTATTCAAGCATAACAGTTAACCAGAGCTCGGAAGTCCCGCTAACCCGATGTGCGTTAACTTCAATTGCGCTTAAGTGATCTCGTTTACTTTCAATTTGTAATACGCGGGCTACTCCCAACTCGCGCAATGAGTCACGATAAGCCCGATATAGCTTGCACACAACTATTATCGTGCCACTCGTAATCTTGCCCTCAGAAAGTATCTTTATTTATAATCAATCAATAAATTCATTAACAGTCAGACTATGGGGCTGATTTATCATGTGTGTTGAGGATATGATCCGCTGTAGCGATCATGTCCGCCAGACATCGATAAATGCCGACAGCATAAGCTGTCGGCATTTATCATTGCCAATCCAATGATTATCCAGCACAAAACCACTGGTCAGAGCTTCAAGGAGTTACTACCAAACTCCAGTAGAACAGCACAAAGAAAAAGGATCTCCAATATGCCAAATTTAATTCTTTATTTGGATAATATGCTCAGTCAAACAACCATGATGTTTTGGGGTAATGTGCCCCTTAATCATGTGTTAAATGTTTGTACAGATACACCTGTTTAAATAGCTTCACTGGGATTTTAACCCTTACAATCTTTCAAAGCACATAGCTTCTATGGATTAGCGCCATCTATTGTTCAGGTAAAGGTATAATCAAATACAAAAATTAAAAACAGCTATGAAGCCTCAAATACAAAACAGTTAAATGAATAACCTATCATTCGTTGCATATAATATACACAAAATGTTTGTAGCAGATATATTTACACAATATCACATTGCATTGATATTCAGTTTAATAAACATCAAATCAATATAAGCAATATATATTAAATTAGTAAAAGACCGCCCAATCAATTTCTCTGTTTAACCCCTTCGGCTCCAGGGTATCAAGGTGGAAGATCCAAAAAGTCTCACGCTGTTTGAGTAAAACATCCCTATTACCACCTCTTCTAGGGACCTTGATCTGTTCAATCACCTGGAACCGAAGCTGGCTAACATGATGACCTGCTGCTATAAAATGATAAGCAACCGGAGCTGTCAGTGTCTTACATCGGATATTGCTCTTATGTTCTGTTATGCGATCACGTATCCTTCTAGAGGACTCGCCGATATAGGCCTTCCCACATGGGCATTTAATCATGTAAATAACATACTACTATTGCATGCAAAATAATCCTTATAATAAAATTTATGTCCACTATGTGGGTGTAAAAAATAAGGACTTTTAAATAAGGACTTTTTACAATTACTGCACCCAAGACAAGGAAAACAGACTAAACTTTTCCTGGTGAACTGCTTGTGCAATTCCGCCCCCTGCAGATGGCCGCTAGGCGCTAGCAGGGGTGTCAATCAACCCGATCGTATACGCCTCAGAGCAGGTGGACTATTTAAGGAGCAGCGGTCTTAAGATCGCTATTTCTTAACTCCTCTTTCTGGCGAGCATGAAGGCTCGCGTGGAAACGGGCATACGGTCCCATTCGGGCCGGGATAAATCAGCCCCAGTGTATCATTCCAGGATTTCATAAATTTAGCGTCATCCGTCTCAAAAGTTGGGAACTTAATAATTGCAGTCCTCTTGGTATACTCATCCTGTGATATTCCTCTAAGATATCCCACTTAAGCTTATGTTCTTTTATAAAGAGTATTTCCATTTCTTCAAACAATTTAATAAATGCAAATTCGGACCGATCAGTTGTAAAATACGTTCATACTCCTGCGGGCTTATCGATCTTTCCTGGGTAGATCACAATGAGTAAAAGTTTTCATCTCTTGCCTCCTCCACGTTCATGTATAAATAAATAGCCTCCTTAAAGGGACACTAAACCCCAATTTTTTTCTTTCAAGATTCAGATAGAGTAGCAATTTTAAGTAACTTTCTTATTTATTCCTATTATCAATTTATCTTCGTTCTCTTGCTATCTTTATTTTAAAAGCAGGAATGTGAAGCCTAGGAACTGGCCCATTTTAGATTCAGCACCATGGATAGTGCTTGATTATTGGTGGCTACATTTAACCCAGGTTGAAAAATGGGCCGGTACCTAAGCTTTACATTCCTGCTTTTTAAATAAAGGTAGCAAGAGAACTAAGAAAAATTGATAATAGGAGTTGATGAAAGAAAAAAAAAATTGGGTTTAGTGTCCCTTTAATTTCACTTTAGAGAGCTTTAAAACAGTATAACACTGTAGTTTTTTTTAATCAAATTTGCTTTTACTTGTTTCTTGTTTATACTTGTGTATTTATACAACCAAAATTAAATTTATTATTTTAATCTGCATTGAGTAAATTGTTTAATGAGAGGTCCATTGTGTTGTTACACAGTTTGAGAGCAATACTTATGAAGTTCTGAAGCACGAGAGTAGGGTTACAAGAGGGTGGGAGTGTTTTATATGTCAACAAGACTATAATGCTTTTGTGGCGATAGACAGTGAATGTCTCTTATTAGATTATTATTCACTTTGTTGTGCACTGTTTTATTTCATTTTTTAGTTGTTACATAATTAACTAGCACCTAGATTACGAGTTTTGCGGCTTTTAACACTGAAAATATGGCAATTTCAGCTTTATGGCCAGGAATGCAAATTACGAGTAGTGTCAGTATAGCTATACCGCAAGCATTTTTGCCTTGTAAAGCAACGTCAATCCCGCACTAAAAAAAATGACGTTTTTGCATGGGATTTGCATAGGATTTCCACAGCACCGGTATTACAGGCTGTGCGGTGAGGCTAAAATGCTTTCATTACAGCCTATACTGACACGATCCATACCGCCATTTGAGAGCAGTAGTTATGGATTTTGTGTAACAAAACTGTTTCACAAAACTCATAACTAAAGTTTTACAAAGTACACTAACACCCATAAACTACCTATTAACCCTTAAACCACCACCCTCCCGCATCACAAACACTATATTAAACCTATTAACCCCTAATCTGCTGCTCACCCACATCGCCAACACTATTTAAATATATTAACCCCTATTCCCATGCACCCCGACATCGCAGCCACTATTAAATAAAGTTATTAACCCCTAATCTGCCGCCCACCCAAATCTCCAACACTATTTAAATATATTAACCCCTATTCCCCCGCACCCCGACATTGCAGCCACTATAATAAAGTTATTAACCCCTATTCCGCCGCTCCCCGACATCGCCGCAACTAAATAAAGTTATTAACCCCTAAACCTCCGGCCTCCCACATCTCCGCTACTAAATAAAGCTATTAACCCCATAACCGCCGGCCCCCCACATCGCAAAACACTAAATTAAACTATTAACCCCTAAACCTAACACCCCCCCTAACTTTAAATTAAAATTACAATATAACTCTATCCCCTAGATTTAGAGTTCTGCGGCCAAAGGGGTGCGTTAGCTACGCATGCTTTTTTCTGGCCGCACCTTTTAAATACCGCTGGTATTTAGAGTTCACAGAATGGCTGCGTTAGGCTCCAAAAAAGGAGCGTAGAGCATATTTAACGCAACTTCAACTCTCGATCCCAGCGGTGCTTACGGACGCGGCCAGCTTCAAAAAAAATTCCCCCATAGAAAACAATGGGACTGTTTGAGCTGAAAAAAAAACTGCAAAAAAGCCGCGTTCAGCTCCTAACGCAGCCCCATTGTTTGCTATGGGGAAACACTTCCTATGTCTGCACCTAACACTCTAACATGTACCCCGAGTCTAAACACCCCTAACCTTACACTTATTAACCCCTATTCTGCCGCCCCCGCTATCGCTGACACCTGCATATTTCTTTTAACCCCTAATCTGCCGCTCCGTAAACCGCCGCTACTTACATTATCCCTATGTACCCCTAATCTGCTGCCCCTAACACCGCCAACCCCTATATTATATTTATTAACCCCTAATCTGCCCCCCACAACGTCGCCTCCACCTGCCTACACTTATTAACCCCTACTCTGCCGAGCGGACCGCACCGCTATTATAATAAAGTTATTAACCCCTAATCCGCCTCACTCCCGCCTCAATAACCCTATAATAAATAGTATTAACCCCTAATCTGCCCTCCCTAACATCGCCGACACCAAACTTCAAACATTAACCCCTAATCTGCCGACTGGAGCTCACCGCTATTCTAATAAATGTATTAACCCATAAAGCTAAGTCTAACCCTAACACTAACACCCCCCTAAGTTAAATATAATTTAAATCTAACGAAATAAATTAAATCTTATTAAATAAATTATTCCTATTTAAAGCTAAAAACTTACCTGTAAAGAGGGGGAGGAGCCAACTGGCACACAGAGCGGTCGCACATTGCAATAGCTCCTGAACCTTTCTACATAAAAACTAAATTTTGCGACCGCTCTGACCTATCTAACTTTCTGATGGTGTAACCCTAGAAGTTAAGGAACCTACATACTGAAAAATCTAGCGGCAGAGCGCTCCTGACAGACATTTATATTACTTTTTCATCTACTCTGCAGGCCAGCGACATCAAGAGCGGCCATCTTAGCCCCTGGGGAGAGCCTGACTGAAGAGTAAATTTCGCCATCTGCTACCCTAATACCGGCAATAAATGTCTTCACAGAAGAACTTTACCATGGGCACAGCAATACAGCTCCTTGAGGTGATCGGGGATCTCCTGAAAGGATATCGGGAGACATTTGAGCATTCATACATAATGGCGTCTGAACTTTTGAATGTACCTGGCGGCGCCGCCAATCTGTGCAGGAAGGCTAAGAAGTTAGAGGAGGAGAGTACTTGCATACGGATCACTACGAGAGCTCAACCTAATATTGTCTATGAAGCGGAGGCGCTTGATTTACAATGGGGACACCCCCTACCCGCTGCAGAGTTAACTACGCAAGGGCAGCAACCAGCGCCATGCTGTATTTCACCTGGACCTGCATACAAGACCATTCCCAGCAGTGACCTTATAGATCTGCCCTATACAAAGCCGAACCAGCGGATTCAGGCCGCAACCGGGAAGAACGCAGATCAATTGGTACCTCATTTCTCACTTGATGCTGGGAATCTCTGCTCTTCAAGTGCTCACTGCGGTCCGGGAGCGCCACTAGAACTGAATCAGTGGAGTGACATTCAGTGGCGCTGCCTGCGCTCTTCAGAGAAGCCCCTGCACGAACCCCAGAGCATCTGCGGTAGCGACATGAACCGTCCCCAGATCACTCACTCAGAACTGCTCATGGTATTTCATCCAGCGAGTGGTGCAGTGCATAGCTGGCCGGTGCAGTCAGCCCAAAGAGCGCATACAGTCCCGCGATCTGGCATGGGATGAAAGTGCAGTTTATAGCCGCCCAGAAGTCTATACTTAGACATGGACCTAGACGTTCTATAGTTCATTTTCAGTTTGATTACATTTGTGCTCACTTGCAGGTATCTTAGACATTATAGGGGTGGAAGTCACTCACTGTTATTTGTTTTAACAAGTTATAGATCTAGTGTACATATTAATGTTGACACCGGCTATCCAGGCGCACTAGCCACTCAAGGTCTACCCTAATAATTTAGTTTGTTTTGTTACATCAGCTGTATATATTGAAGATATACCTGTATTGTACTTATACTACTTTTATACACTAAGCATTGGACACCACTATGTATGTACAACTGTTTTCTACGCTGTTTCTTTTAGTATTTATGAGGGGGGGTTTTCCCTTGTAGTTTGTCTCCACCTACAGGTGGATTATGGAATAATTTCTACTCATGTGAGACTTTCACTATTTCCACTCTCCTACTATAGCTTACCAGGACTCACTTAGAGACTTAATAATATGAATGCAGAGATTAATTTCCCCATGGCACGGGCGTTGCCAGCGGCCGAGGCTGCGCCCTTATATTTATTAAGTCCTACCACTTAGCTGACGTATGAGGCTTAATCACTTTATCCCTTTTTCTGCAATGCTACAGCTCTAGTGGTGCCATATAATTTATATAGAGTGTACTGCCTGGTCCCACACCAACCCCGACTAAAGGCTCCATATTATATTGGGGGTGGTCTATCATAGTCAAGCTTGTCTTACACTATAAAAGTCCCATCCTAACTCCTGTAACTTATTTTCGCATACTTAGGGTAATACACCACATCTTAGCCAAATTAGGCCACATATGTCGCTTGAGCAGCAAATTTCATGTTAATCCATAGAGCACAATACATCCGTCAAGTTTTGCCTAAATTAATATTCCAATTATTTGGAGCTTGGTATATTCAATAACCACCTCCTCCCCTCATCATCATCCTATAATGTTGTGTTAGAGGGTACCTAGTAGGGATTTTTATTTATTTTTTTTTTTTTATCTGATGCTATAAAAGTTATCTCAACTGTACTTCCCTACAGGTACAGTTAATCGGCACAATCGGAAGACAATCAGAAGCTTTATCTATTTGCCATAAGCAAACTACCACCTCCTACCCCCCCATCCCACATGATAATCCTTCCTTAGTAGAAGGCCTAAATACGCGGTTTTTCTCGTATGTACCGCACCTAAATTACCTTTTTCTCTAGCAAAATCTTGCAGTATAACAATATTTTTAGTTTCATCTCCTCTTCTCTCCTATTAGTTCTGCAAGGTGGTCTAATATATAGTTATATTCATATTAGCAGACCGTGTTATAGTTATAGGTGCCCTAAGGTCTACACTAGTTTTCGCTTAGAATTTAGTGTTAAAGTGCAATTTTATTTTTCTAAGCTGGTTAAACATTTTTTGTCATTAGCTGCAATTTTAGTTATGGAGATGTGTAAGTTATATATGTCTTCTCACAAGCCACTTGTAAGCTTATTTGTGTGTCTTAAGTATTATCTCCCCACAGGATTTAAGTATTATGACTGGTCCTACTTGCTAATGTTAGACAGAAAAGAAATCCTTATCCCTGATTTTGCTCATTTAAATTTCACTCCTCCTCTCCCATTACATTTCTTAACATGTTTTGTTGCATGGTTCTAAGTATAGTTATTTTACTATTAGCTTGTATAATGTATCACATTTTTTTATATGGTACTCGCATCGCTTATTATTGCGTGTTTACACTCTTCCTGTTCATATTTTATATAATATAGATAGTCCTAAGGTGCATTTTATCCTGTTTCAATGCTCCTCTACGGTGAGATAATTTTGGAAAATATGTAAAACAACACCTCCTCCCCCCCCCCCTCTTCCCCCCATATTAATGTATCCCCTTCTCTAGGGGAACTAACAAGGCGGTTTGTCTCGTCTATACCGCATCTGAATCACAGCTCTAAATTGCTCCCTAAGTATCTAATCCTTCATAGCATAATAAGCATGTGTTCATATGCCCGTCTAGATCAGCAGGACTGATCACTAATATGCGTCATCTACGCATGCTATTTTAACACAGCTGCTAGTTAATTTTATGGAGGGGTTCCAATGTTTCATTATAAATCCATCTATTAGTAAGGGAGCTTGACATTATATTATCCTAGAAAACAAAAAAAATGAGGTTTTTCATTTGGGGTCCACGTGTGGCCCTCTCCAATACTGTATAATATGAGAATGTAATTGTCTTTCAATTATTTGGTTCTCCTATTTGTCATATGTCTGCAGCTCACTTTGTAATACTCCCCTGTTTTCTCTTTTTATTGTATATTGGCAATTACCAAATGTTTATTTTGACAAAAACCTCAATAAAAATTATTTAAAAAAAAAAAAAAAAAACTTACCTGTAAAATAAATCCTAATATAGCTACAATATAAATTATAATTATATTATAGCTATTTTAGGATTTATATTTATTTTACAGGTAACTTTGTATTTATTTTAACCAGGTACAATAGCTATTAAATAGTTAAGAACTATTTAATAGCTAAAATAGTTAAAATAATTACAAAATTACCTGTAAAATAAATCCTAACCTAAGTTACAATTAAACCTAACACTACACTACCAATAAATTAATTAAATAAAATACCTACAATTACCTACAATTAAACCTAACACTACACTATCAATACATTAATTAAATACAATATCTACAAATAAATACAATGAAATAAACTAACTAAAGTACAAAAAATAAAAAAGAACTAAGTTACAAAAAATAAAAAAATATTTACAAACATCAGAAAAATATTACAACAATTTTAAACTAATTACACCTACTCTAAGCCCCCTAATAAAATAACAAAGACCCCCAAAATCAAAAAATGCCCTACCCTATTCTAAATTACAAAAGTTCAAAGCTCTTTTACCTTACCAGCCCTGAACAGGGCCATCTTCACCGACGACTTCCCGACGAATGACGGTTCCTTTAAGGGACGTCATCCAAGATGGCGTCCCTCAAATTCCGATTGGCTGATAGGATTCTATCAGCCAATCGGAATTAAGGTAGGAAAATTCTGATTGGCTGATGGAATCAGTCAATCAGAATCAAGTTCAATCCGATTGGCTGATTCAATCAACCAATCAGATTGAGCTCGCATTCTATTGGCTGTTCCGATCAGCCAATAGAATGCGAGCTCAATCTGATTGGCTGATCGGATCAGCCAATCGGATTGAATTTGATTCTGATTGGCTGATTCCATCAGCCAATCAGAATTTTCCTACCTTAATTCCGATTGGCTGATAGAATCCTATCGGAATTCGAGGGACGCCATCTTGGATGACGTCCCTTAAAGGAACCGTCATTCGTCGGGAAGTCGTCGGTGAAGATGGATGTTCCGCGTCGGCGGGATGAACATGGATCCGGAAGAAAGAAGATTGAAGATGCCGTTGATAGAAGACTTCAGCTGGATCATGGACCTCTTCAGCTCCCGCTTGGATGAAGACTTCAGCCGGATCATGGACCTCTTCAGCTCCCGCTTGGATGAAGACTTCAGCCGGATCATGGACATCTTCAGCCCCCCGCTTGGGCTTGGATCAAGACATCGGAGGAGCTCTTCTGGATCGATCGGTGAACCTGGTATGGTGAAGATAAGGTAGGAAGATCTTCAGGGGCTTAGTGTTAGGTTTATTTAAGGGGGGTTTGGGTTAGATTAGGGGTATGTGAGTGGTTGGTTGTAATGTTGGGGGGGTATTGTATGTGTTTTTTTTACAGGCAAAAGAGCTGAATTCTTTGGGGCATTCCACGCAAAGGGCCCTGTTCAGGGCTGGTAAGGTAAAAGAGCTTTGAACTTTTGTAATTTAGAATAGGGTAGGGCATTTTTTGATTTTGGGGGTCTTTGTTATTTTATTAGGGGGCTTAGAGTAGGTGTAATTAGTTTAAAATTGTTATAATATTTTTCTGATGTTTGTAAATATTTTTTTATTTTTTGTAACTTAGTTCTTTTTTATTTTTTGTACTTTAGTTAGTTTATTTCATTGAATTTATTTGTAGATATTGTATTTAATTAATTTATTGATAGTGTAGTGTTAGGTTTAATTGTAGGTAATTGTAGGTATTTTATTTAATTAATTTATTGATAGTGTAGTGTTAGGTTTAATTGTAACTTAGGTTAGGATTTATTTTACAGGTAATTTTGTAATTATTTTAACTATTTTAGCTATTAAATAGTTCTTAACTATTTAATAGCTATTGTACCTGGTTAAAATAAATACAAAGTTACCTGAAAAATAAATATAAATCCTAAAATAGCTATAATATAATTATAATTTATATTGTAGCTATATTAGGGTTTATTTTACAGGTAAGTATTTAGCTTTAAATAGGAATAATTTATTTAATAAGAGTTAATTTATTTCGTTAGATTTAAATTATATTTAATTTAGGGGGGTGTTAGGGTTAGGGTTAGACTTAGCTTTAGGGGTTAATCCATTTATTACAGTAGCGGCGAGATTCGGTCGGCAGATTAGGGGTTAATAATTGAAGTTAGGTGTCGGCGATGTTTGGGAGGGCAGATTAGGGGTTAATACTATTTATTATAGGGTTATTGAGGCGGGAGTGTGGCGGATTAGGGGGTTAATAACTTTATTATAGTAGCGTGAGATCCGCTCGGCAGATTAGGGGTTAATAAGTGTAGGCAGGTGGAGGCGACGCTGTGGGGGGCAGGTTAGGGGTTAATAAATATAATATAGGGGTCGGCGGTGTTAGGGGCAGCAGATTAGGGGTACATAAGGATAACGTAAGTAGCGGCGCTTTGCGGTCGGCAGATTAGGGGTTAATTATTGTAGGTAGCTGGCGGCGACGTTGTGGGGGGCAGGTTAGGGGTTAATAAATATAATATAGGGGTCGGCGGTGTTAGGGGCAGCAGATTAGGGGTACATAAGTATAACGTAGGTGGCGGTCGGCAGATTAGGGGTTAAAAAAATTTAATCGAGTGGCGGCGGTGTGGGGGGACCTCGGTTTAGGGGTACATAGGTAGTTTATGGGTGTTAGTGAACTTTAGAGCACAGTAGTTAAGAGCTTTATAAACCGGCGTTAGCCCAGAAAGCTCTTAACTACTGACTTTTTTCTGCGGCTGGAGTTTTGTCGTTAGATTTCTAACGCTCACTTCAGCCACGACTCTAAATACCGGCGTTAGAAAGATCCCATTGAAAAGATAGGATACGCAAATGGCGTAGGGGGATCTGCGGTATGGAAAAGTCGCGGCTGAAAAGTGAGCGTTAGACCCTTTAATGACTGACTCCAAATACCAGAGGGCGGTAAAAACCAGCGTTAGGAGCCTCTAACGCTGGTTTTGACGGCTACCGCCCAACTCTAAATCTAGGCCTATTTAAATAAATAAAAACTTACCTGTGAAATAAATATAAACCTAACATTAAACTATAAATTAACCTAACATAACTATTCTAATAAAATAAAAAAACGACCAATTAAAATATCTAAATTCAAAATTTAAAAAACCTCACACTACGAAAAAAATAAAAAAATCTAAATTACAACTAAAAAAAAACAAATCCTATGAAAAATTAAAAAAATCTAAGTTTACCAAAAATAATTAACACTAAAATCACGAAAAATAAAAAAACACTAAGATTACAAAAAATAAACAAAATTATCAAAAATAAAAGCAATTATACCTAATCTTATAACCCTATAAAAATAAAAAGCCTCCCCATTGCCCTAAAGAAATTAGCTCTTTTACCTGTAAAAAAATCCACCCAACAGTAAAACCCACCACCCAACCAACCCCCCAAAATAAAAAACCTAACTCTAAAAGCTACCAATTGCCCCTAAAGGCAATGCCCCTTTAGGGGCAATTGGTAGCTTTTAGAGTTAGGTTTTTTATTTTGGGGGGTTGGTTGGGTGGTGGGTTTTACTGTTGGGTGGATTTTTTTACAGGTAAAAGAGCTAATTTCTTTAGGGCAATGGGGAGGCTTTTTATTTTTATAGGGTTATAAGATTAGGTATAATTGCTTTTATTTTTGATAATTTTGTTTATTTTTTGTAATCTTTTCATAGGATTTGTTTTTTTTTTAGTTGTAATTTAGATTTTTTTATTTTTTTCGTAGTGTGAGGTTTTTTAAATTTTGAATTTAGATATTTTAATTGGTCGTTTTTTTATTTTATTATTGCCCTTAAAAGGGCATTTAGCTCTTTTGCATTGCCCAAAGCCCAAATCTAAAAAAAAAACCCACACAAAAAAAAACAACTAACACTAACCCCAGAAGATCTACTCACGGTTTCTGAAGTCCGGACATCCATCTGAGGTCTTTATCCAGACGGCGAGGTCTTCATCCATCCCGGGGGCGTCTTCTATCTTCATCCCGTTGGCACGGAGCAGAGCCATCCTGTAAGCCGATCCTATTCTGCGTGGAGCGTCCTTTTCATACTGTCGCCGCCGTACACTGAAGTTGAATGCAAGGTAGCCGTTTCAAAATGGCGTACCTTGCATTCCTATTGGCTGATTTGATTCTTCAAATTCAAATCAGCCAATAGGATGAAAGCTACTGAAGTTCTATTAGCTACTGAAATCCTATTGGCTGATTTGAACAGCCGATAGAATTTCAGAAGCTCTCGTCCTATTGGCAGATTTGAATTTGAAGAATGGATGGGATCGGCTTCCAGGATGGCTCCGCTCCGCCGGGATGATGATAGAAGACGCCCCCGGGATGGATGAAGACCTCGCCACCTGGATGAAGATGGATGTCTGGACTTTAGAAACTGTGATATACCTTTAAGGTATATTCCGCCTACCTTTCCTCCACCCTATATCAGGCACACCTGAACCATCATTCCTTGCCTGAAAATTGTTTTCTCTTTGCAGCTTATTTGACCGCATCCATATTGCTGTGATTCTATTTTGAAAATTCCTAACTTGCTTTGATTTCTTTCTCTCTGAACAGGAGTAGTAAGCTAGGATCTTTTGTTGTACATTTTACTTTCAAAGTTATTTACTCATTCTACCGGATTTCTAATTTAACAAACAAACTGAATCAAGGAGCACCGGATCTACTTGCAGCGTCTGGAAGCCGCACTCTCACTGAAGCTGTATACCGGTCACAGAGGTAAAACCGCTCTCTTCAAACTTAAGGTAATATTTAATCCATTTACAAAGGATCTGTTCTTACGTTGTCACTCTCTGGAAAACATCCGCATTACCTTGCTGAATCTACCGGTTATTACCATAGTCTGTCTGTGATGTATATATTTTATGAATAAGTGTGTGAGTGCATGAAGCCATATCTGAACATTGCTACAACTAGAATCTATTACTGACGCTTTCACAAAGTGTATCAAAATACATATTACCTTTATCATTTATTCAGAACTGTTTGCTTTATGTTCCTTACTTATATTGCAACAATTGTTTCTACCCAAATATTCCTTGCTTCTATTTGGCATCTACGAAGTTTTCTATCAGTAAAAGTCTCACCAGTGATCTAACAGGTAGTTCAAATCATACTGCCTGTTTTATTCATTAAAAGAGCAACAAACCCTTAATTTAAGAACACTGCATAAGTTCCTGCATAAAACAGGACATCACATAATTTTCAGGCCACAGTGTTTTAAGGGTTTGTTACTGGTAAACAAAACTTTGATATCATGGATGCAAATGAAATTAAAACTGAGTTCTCTAACATACAAAGAAAATTAGATTATCTTGCACAAGGTTTAACAGAAGTACAAGCAGATAATACCGCATTAAAAGCAATTGTTAAAGAATATATGTCTCATAAAAGTACTGATGTACCTGAACCCCATATTCAATACCCTCAACCTTTCACTGGCAAAAGACATGAATTCAGAGATTTCAAGACTGCTTGTAAACTTCTTTTTACCATGAGACCCCGCACATATTATTCAGACCGCATCAGGGTTTGCACCACTATTTCATTTCTACAGGGAGAGCCTAGGACCTGGGCTAACAGGTTTTATGAAAATAATGACCCAATTTTGGATTCACTACAGGATTTCTTTCAAGCTATGTCTAATTTATATGACGACACAGATACACAAATCACTGCAGAATCTAAACTATGCGCACTCAAACAGGGTAAGGGCACGGTGGAGGAGTACACAACTGAATTTCAAATGTGGGCAACAGACTCACTATGGAACCAAGTTAGCCTTAAGAATCAGTTTAGGCTGGGCCTATCTGAAAACCTTAAGGATGAACTGTCTCGCCAGGAAATGCCTGATACTCTTCCAGCACTTATAAAATTAAGCACATCCATAGATAGAAGACTCAGGGAACGGCGAGCAGAGAGATTCACTTCAGACACAATACCCTGGCGCCAGGTTACTTACACTACAACATCTGAGAAACATCAAGGTAGTGTAACCCCTATGGAGATAGGCACTATCAAGGGGCCATTAAGTAATGAGGAAAAAATAAGAAGAAGATTAGAAAACTTATGTTTATACTGTGGACAAAAAGAACATAACGTCTCAAGCTGTCCTTTATTACAAAGACAAAAGAAGGGTAAGAAAACAGGTTATCAAAACATATATCATATCTCAGATACAATGCAATTGACTTTACCTCTCTCTTTGCAGTGGGATCAGGAAAATATACACTCCAAGGCATTGATTGACTCAGGTGCATCTGGGAACTATATTGATTCTGTATATATTGTAAATAATAAAATTCCTCTGGTTTGCAAGCAGAACCCTGTGTTTGTTAAATCAATTGATGGTACTTTAATAAATAAGGGACCCATTACACACCAAACAATACCTTTGCTCACAATGATAAACAAGGGGCACACAGAATATATTACATTTGATGTGATCCCCATATCACTACATACTATTATTTTAGGATATAGTTGGCTGCAAAAACATAATCCTAAAATAGATTGGGAACATTCAAAACTTAAACTAGACTCAACATATTGCCTAAACACCTGTTACCCTCATAGTATTCTTTCATCATCTGAGACAGGGATACCAGGGATATATCAGGATTTGGCAGAGGTCTTCAATTTGAAAGAAGCAGAAAATTTACCACCCCACAGAAGCTTTGATTGCCCTATAGATATCATTCCAGGGTGACCAATACCGCATGGGAAGATCTATCCTCTATCACAAGATGAGTTAGTATACTTAAGGTCCTATTTGGATGACAACCTGAGAAAGGGATTTATATCTCACTCCACATCCCCTGCTGCTGCAGGCATGTTTTTGGTAAAAAAGAAAGATGGCACTCTAAGGCCTATAATTGACTACAGGGCTTTAAACTCCATAACCATAAAAAACAGGTATCCATTACCACTAATACCAGAGATAATAGAACGGTTAAAAGGAGCACAAATATTTACTAAATTAGATTTAAAAGGGGCATATAACCTTATCAGAATGAAGAAAGGTGACGAATGGAAGACCGCTTTTCGGACTCGATATGGGTTATACCAATACAATGTAATGCCTTTTGGATTGAGCAATGCTCCAGCCACTTTCCAACACTTTATTAATGAAATCTTCCGAGATTTAATGGATATTTGTGTTATAGTGTATTTAGATGACATTCTAATTTATTCTAAAACAGAACAGGAACACGAAAGACATGTACGTTGGGTCTTAATGCGATTGAAGGAACACAAGTTATATGCCAAACATGAAAAGTGTTTATTTCATGTTAACAAAATCAAATTCCTGGGATACATAATAACTCCTAATAGGATCCAAATGGATCCAGATAAAGTTTCATCTGTACTAGAATGGCCTACACCAAAATCAGTTCGTGCATTACAACGTTTTATTGGCTTTGCCAATTACTATCGAAAGTTTATAAAAAAACTTTTCTGATATAGTAAAGCCCTTAACTCAGTTGACTAGTAAGAAACAAAGATATAAATGGACCGAACAGGCCCAATTAGCTTTTGACTACTTAAAGGGGCAATTTTCCAAAGCCCCCATTTTACACATGCCAGATCCTGAGCTGCAATATGTGTTAGAGGTAGATGCCTCAAGTTCAGGTATAGGAGCAGTTCTATCTCAACAAGTAGATAACAAATCAGAATTATTTCCTGTAGCTTATTATTCAAGAAGATTCACACCTGCAGAAAATAATTATAGTATAGGAGATAAAGAACTCCTTGCTATCAAAGTATCCCTCGAACAATGGAGACACTTACTGGAAGGTACACAAAAAACATTTAAAATCTTCACAGATCATAAGAATCTGGAATATTTGAAGAAAAGTAAAACTCTAACTTCCAGACAAGTAAGATGGTCTTTATTCTTAGATAGGTTCAATTTCTTGATCACTTACCGACCAGGAAGTCTGAATACCAAGGCTGATGCATTATCCAGAGTACAGGAAATGACACCTCAAGAGACCATAACTCCAATAGTACCAATCGAAAAATTTATTGGAGCCCTAACACCTCTAGAGGAGGAGATTAAAAGGGCACAAGAAAAAGAAACCAATACACCTAAATCCTGTCACAAAAACTTAAATACTGGTTTGATAAACCATAAAAATCAATTGTATATACCCAGTTCATTAAGAAAACAAATATTGAAACACACTCATGACGAACCTTTATCCGGTCATACCGGAATACAAAAAACCATTGAAAAAACAAGAAGAAACTTTTGGTGGCCCCAAATGAATCAAACCATTCAAGATTATGTCAATTCCTGTGACATTTGTGCTAGAAATAAAATAGATCATAAAGGGCCCATCGGATTGTTGACCCCATTGCCAGTTCCGGATAAACCCTGGTCCATGATCTCGATGGACTTTATTGTAGAGCTACCAAAATCAAGGAACTTTAACACTATATTAGTTGTAATAGATCATCTAACAAAGTTGGGACATTTTATACCTCTAAAAAGGTTACCTTCCGCTTTTACTACAGCTAATGTTTTTCTTAACCACATAGTAAAACTTCATGGACTACCCACTGATATTATAACAGATAGAGGTACACAATTCACCTCATCTTTTTGGAGATCATTATGCAAATTATTAAAAATTACACCAAGATACTCAACAGCTTTCCATCCCCAAACCAATGGGATGACTGAGAAACTAAACCAAACATTAGAACAATATCTTCGTTGTTACATTTCCCATTTGCAAGATGATTGGATAGATTATTTATCAATGGCGGAATTCTCTTACAACAATTCAGTATCATCTTCAACAAAAATGACACCGTTCTATGTAACCTATGGCTATCATCCAACAACTTTGACTTTATCTAAAACTGATGTAAACTCACCAGCTGCTAAAGACTATTCTTTACAACTAGAAGCAAGACTAGCCCTAGTCAAAAAACATTTATCTGACGCAAAGAATTACCAAAAAGCTTATTATGATAAACGTCACAGACCCAGTCCAGTTTATAAAGTGGGTGACAAAGTATTACTATCTGTAAAGAATCTAAAACTTCATGTACCCTCTAAGAAATTGGCAAACCAATACATTGGACCTTTTGTAATCAATAAAATTTTGAACCCTATGACAGTATGTTTAACTCTTCCTGCAGCTTATAGGATTCATCCCACTATACATGTATCTCTGATTAAACCTTATACTTCTACCGTACAATCCAGTCTTCAGACTCCAACTGCGTTACAAATAGATGACCACGATGAATTTGAGGTGGAACATATTCTAGATTCTAGGATCAAGAATCATCACTTAGAATACTTATTAAAATGGAAAGGTTTTGGTCCTGAGGACAATTCTTGGCATCGTAGCACTGACATTTCTGCTCCCCGTCTAATTAGATCTTTTCATCGCAGGTATCCTTTGAAGCCATCCCTCTCGTCAATTGGGGGACCCCTTAGTGGGGGGAGTGTGTGATATACCTTTAAGGTATATCCCGCCTACCTTTCCTTCACCCTATATCAGGCACACCTGAACCATCATTCCTTGCCTGAAAATTGTTTTCTCTTTGCAGCTTATTTGACCGCATCCATATTGCTGTGATTCTATTTTGAAAATTCCTAACTTGCTTTGATTTCTTTCTCTCTGAACAGGAGTAGTAAGCTAGGATCTTTTGTTGTACATTTTACTTTCAAAGTTATTTACTCATTCTACCGGATTTCTAATTTAACAAACAAACTGAATCAAGGAGCACCGGATCTACTTGCAGCGTCTGGAAGCCGCACTCTCACTGAAGCTGTATACCGGTCACAGAGGTAAAACCGCTCTCTTCAAACTTAAGGTAATATTTAATCCATTTACAAAGGATCTGTTCTTACGTTGTCACTCTCTGGAAAACATCCGCATTACCTTGCTGAATCTACCGGTTATTACCATAGTCTGTCTGTGATGTATATATTTTATGAATAAGTGTGTGAGTGCGTGAAGCCATATCTGAACATTGCTACAACTAGAATCTATTACTGACGCTTTCACAAAGTGTATCAAAATACATATTACCTTTATCATTTATTCAGAACTGTTTGCTTTATGTTCCTTACTTATATTGCAACAATTGTTTCTACCCAAATATTCCTTGCTTCTATTTGGCATCTACGAAGTTTTCTATCAGTAAAAGTCTCACCAGTGATCTAACAGGTAGTTCAAATCATACTGCCTGTTTTATTCATTAAAAGAACAACAAGCCCTTAATTTAAGAACACTGCATAAGTTCCTGCATAAAACAGGACATCACAGAAACCAGGAGTAGATCTTCTGGGGTTAGTGTTGGGTTTTTTGTTTTTTTTAAAAAAAATTGGGTCGGTTTCCTTTTTAGATTGGGGCTTTGGGCTTTGAAAAAGAGCTAAATGCCCTTTTAAGGGCAATGCCCATACAAATGCACCCTTTAGGGGCAATGGGTAGCTTAGGTTTTTTTTAGAGTTAGGTTGTTTTATTTTGGGGGGTTAGTTCAGTGGTGGGTTTTACTTTTGGGGGGACTTTGTATTTTTTTACAGGTAAAAGAAATGATGTCTTTAGGACAATGACCTTCCAAAGGCCCTTTTAAGGGCTATTGGTAGTTTATAGTAGGCTAGGGGGTGTTTTAATTTTGGAGGGCTTTTTTATTTTTATAGGGCTATTAGATTAGGTGTAATTGTTTTTATTTTTTAAATTTTGTTTATTTTTTTATAATCTTAGTCGGCTAGATTACTAGTTTTGCGTTATAAGGGGTGCAGTGCTAACTTGAACGTTATTGTCACCGCTCACTTCCCTACAGCGCTGGTATTACAGGTTTACTAAAACCCGGCTTTATCAGGCAAGAAGTGAGCGTAGAGCAAAATTGAGCTCCATACCTCACTCCAATACCAGCGCTGCTGAAAGCCGCGGTGAGCTGGTTTTACGTGCTCATGCACGATTTCCCCATAGACATCAATGGGGAGAGCCGGCTGAAAAAAAGTCTAACACCTGCAAAAAAGCAGCGTAAAGCTCCGTAACGCAGCCCCATTGATTCCTATAGGGAAACTAAATTTATGTTTACACCAAACACCCTAACATGAACCCCGAGTCTAAACACCCCTAATCTTACACTTATTAACCCCTAATCTGCCGCCCCCGACATCGCCGACACCTACATTATATTTATTAACCCCTAACCTGCTGCCCCGACATCACCAACACCTACATTATACTTATTAACCTTAATCTGCTGCCCCCAACATCATCGACACCTACATTATATTTATGAACCCGTAATCTCCTGCCCCCAATGTTGCCGCAACCCACCTACACTTATTAACCCCTAATCTGCCGCCCCCAACGTCGCCGCCACTATAATAAACATATTAACCACTAAACCACCACACATCGCAAACACTAGTTAAATATTATTAACCCCTAATCTGCCGCCCCTAACATCGCCACCACCTACCTACATTTATTAACTCCTAATCTGCCGCCCCCAACATCGCCGCCACTATACTAAATTTATTAACCCATAAACCTAAATCTAACCCTAACCCTAACACCCCCTAACTTAAATATAATTAAAATAAATCTAAATAAAACTTACTATCATTACCTAAATAATTCCTATTTAAAACTAAATACTTACCTATAAAATAAACCCTAAGATAGCTACAATATAGCTAATAGTTACATTGTATCTATCTTAGGTTTTATTTTTATTTTACAGGCAAGTTTGTATTTATTTTAACTAGGTAGAATAGTTATTAAATAGTTATTAACTATTTACTAACTACCTAGCTAAAATAAATACAAATTTACCTGTAAAATAAAACCTAACCTGTCTTACACTAACACCTAACCTTACACTACAATTACCTAAATTAAATACAATTACCTAAATTACAAAAACAAACAAACACTAAATTACACAAAATAAAAAAAGAAATTATCAGATATTTAAACTAATTACACCTAATCTAATAGTCCTATCAAAATAAAAAAGCCCCCCCCCAAAATAAGAAAACCCTAGCCTAAACTAAACTACCAATAGCCCTTAAAAGGGCCTTTTACGGGGCATTGCTCCAAATAAATCAGCTCTTTTACCTGTAAAAAAAAATTCAAACACCCTCCCAACAGTAAAACCCACCACCCAACCAACCAACCCCCCAAATAAAATCCTAGCTAAAAAAAACTAAGCTCCCCATTGCCCTGAAAAGGGCATTTGGATGGGCATTGCCCTTAAAAGGGCATTTAGCTCTTTTCAGTGCAGGGCATTTAGCTGTAAAATAAAAATAAACCCTAATCTAGCTACAATGTAACTATTAGTAGTTATATTGTAGCTAGCTTAGGGTTTATTTTACAGGTAAGTATTTAATTTTAAATAAGAATTATTTAGCTATTTAGTAGATTTATTTTAATTATATTAACGTTAGTGGGTGTTAGGGTTAGATTTAGGGTTAGGTTTAGGGGTTAATATGTTTATTATAGTGGCGGTGATGTCCGGAGCAGCAGATTAGGGGTTAAATGTAGGTAGGTGGGGGCGATGTTAGGGGCGGCAGATTAGGGGTTAATAATATTTAACTAGTGTTTGCGATGGGGAGTGCTGAGGTTTAGGGGTTTAAAGGGACATTATACACTCATTTTTTCTTTGCATAAATGTTTTGTAGATGATCAATTTATATAGCCCATAAAGTTTTATTTTTAAAAAAATGTAACATTGCTCTGATTTTCAGACTCCTAACCAAGCCCCAAAGTTTTATGTGAATACTGTCAGCTACCTTCTCCAGCTTGCTCCTGTTTGTGTAAAGGGTCTTTTCATATGCAAAAGAAGGGGGAGGGGAGTGTCTTATTTGCCACTTGCAGTGGGCTTTCCAGTTACCTTTTCAACAGAGCCAAACTGACAGCTTCTAAGAAAGTTTTTAAACAGTTTTATACTGGATTTTTATATCAGTATCTGTGCATCTTATTCTTTATAGTAGTGTCTATTAAATGCAGTTATATGAAAATGAGTGTATACTGTCCCTTTAATATGTTTATTATAGTGGCGGCGATGTCGGGAGTGGCAGATTAGGGGTTAATAATTTTATTTTAGTGTTTGCGATGCGGGAGGGCCTCTGTTTAGGGGTTAATTGGTAGTTTATGGGTGTACTTTTTAACACTTTAGTTATGAGTTTTATGCTACAGCTTTGTAGCATAAATCTCATAACTACTGACTTTAGATTGCGTTACGAATCTTGCGGTATAGGCTGTACCGCTCACTTTTTGGCCTCCCAGAAAAGCTTGTAATATTGACGCTATGGAAGTCCCATTGAGAAAAGACTTTAAGCAAATTGCGTAAGTTAATTTGCGTTACGGCCAAAAAAGTGTGCGGTACAGCTTTTTTGACAAGACTCGTAATAACGCAAAACTCATAATCTAGCCGAGTGTTTTTTATTTTTCGTGATTTTAGTGTTAATTATTTTTGGTAAACTTAGATTTTTTAAAATTTTTCGTAGGATTTGTTTTTTTTAGTTGTAATATAGATTTTTCATTTTTTTTCGTAGTGTGAGGTTTTTTTAAATTTGTAATTTAGATATTTTAATTGGTAGTTTTTTTTATTTTATTAGAATAGTTATGTTAGGTTAATTTATAGTTAATGTTAGGATTTTATGTATTTCACAGGTAAGTTTTTATTTATTTAAATAGAGTTATATTGTAATTTTAATTTAAAGTTAGGGGGTGTTAGGTTTAGGGGTTAATAGTTTAATTTAATGTTTTGTGATGTGGTGGACTGGCAGTTTAGGGGTTAATAGATTTATTTCGTGGAGGAGATGTGGGAGGCCGAAGGTTTAGGGGTTAATAACTTTATTTAGTTGTGGCGATGTCGGAGAGTGGAGGAATAGGGTTTAAAAAAAATTATTATAGTGGCGGCGTTGTTGGGATGCGGGGGAATAGGGTTTAATAACTTTATTATAGTGGCAGCGATGTCGGGGAGCGGCGGAATAGGGGTTAATAACTTTTATTACTGTCGGCAATGTCGGGGGCGGCAGATTAGGGGTTAATAACTTTATTTAGGTTTCGGTGATGTCGGGGACAGCAGATTAGAGCTGTTTAGACTTGGGGTTTATGTTAGGGTGTTAGGTTTAAATGTAACTTTTTTCCCCATAGACATCCATGGGGCTGAGTTACGGCGATCTCCATTTCACGCTTCAGGTGTTAGGTTTCTTTTTCTAACACTCTCTCCCCATTGATGTCTATGGGGGAAAGCATGCACAAGCACGTCAAAGCAGCCCTTGGCTTTTGTGCGGTATGGAGATTAACGCCACCATATCGCACGCACAAGGAGGCTTTTTAGTAACTCGTAATGGAAGTGCTAGGGAGGGTGAAAAAACGCAACTTTTGTTGCATTTGTTTCGCACCCTGTTTAGAGCAAAACTCGTAATCTAGGTGAAGCTTAGTAATGCAAAAATGACATGCTCTAAAGAATTACAGTGTTTATTTTTTGCATCAGAATGTCCCTTTAATTTTGTCCCCTGCATGTGACCCCTGTCTGAAAAGAACAGTCTCTTCTTTAAACCAATCTGTCACTAGACCTAGTTATTCTTTAAATGGTTTTCTAACCAAATAAACACCTGGTTTACAAAAATAAATGTGGGATAGCATTGATGGTGAGTTAAGTTTGCTGGTAACGAATAGTACATGTACAATGACACAGCTGAAATATATACATCAGTGTGGACATTTCTTAGTGCTACAACAATCCCTTTTGGATAAAATTAAACAGTAGAACCTCTTCTGTCCTCCACTTATCTGAGAACTCGCCCATTCCCAAGGACGTCACTGTATAAGGCCAAGATCTATGTTCCTCATCCTTTGAGACCAGAAGTCCTTCAACATTTTGCATGACCTACCATTTGTTGGTCATGGAGGAATAACCAAAGATGCTTATGGTATATCTGGTGGACTCATTTACCACTAAATGTCAAGGTTTTAGTTCCCTATTATGACGCTTGTACAAGGGCCAAACATTATACTCAGAGGCCTGCTGGACCATTTAAACACTGGTACTGAGTAGTTTATGGGTTGACATAGTAATGAATTAACACATTCTGTTCACCATGACACCATCCTAGTGGTAGTTGAAAGACTTATTTCCTAGTGTACAAATCACAACTCCTGTTCCTGACCTAACAAGATGATTATCAATCCTTACATCTTACTTCTTTGTAGAACTCTTCTTAATTCTTCAGCAAAATAGAAGGCTTAAGGTGATAACAAATGATCATCCACTCTTCTCTATACCTGTGGAGATAAAGTTGTACAGTATCCCACAAAAGTGAGTACACCCCTCACATTTTTGTAAATATTTTATTATATCTTTCATGTGACAACACTGAAGAAATGACACTTTGCTACAATGTAAAGTAGTGAGTGTACAGTCTGTATAGCAGTGTAAATGTGTTGTCCCCTCAAAATAACTCAACACACAGCCATTAATGTCTAAACCGTTGGAAACAAAAGTGAGTACACCTTTAAGTGGAAATGTCCAAATTGGGCCCAATTAGCCATTTTCCCTCCCCGGTGTCATGTGACTCATTAGTGTTACAAGGTTTCAGGTGTGAATGTGGAGTAGGTATGTTAAATTTGGTGTTATCGCTCTCACACTATCTCATACTGGTCACTGGAAGTTCATCATGGTACCTCATGGCAAAGAACTCTCTGAGGATCTGGAAAAAAAAAGAATTGTTGCTCTACATAAAGATGGCCTAGGCTATAAGAAGATTGCCAAGACCCTGAAACTGAGCTGCCGCATGGTGGGCAAGACCAATTTTTTTCCAATTTTTAAATCAATTATATACCAGATTTAGCGGTTCCCGATATAGCTAATAGAACTAAGATACTATTGCACCATTTTCATTTTTTTACTGCATCCCTTTTTAATTATTTTAATACTGGAAACTGATTCACAGATCTAGGCAAACGTTTAAAGAAGAGATCTAAAAGCTGAATAGGCACTGTGTAATTTTGGGCTCCAGTCTAAATAAATGTTTTCCAAAGATTTTAAACAGTCCTTGAAAACCCCCTTCAAATCCCTTTTAAGGTTGTTTACCTGGTCTCCTTTACTGTGAGAGAGGGAGAGATGTAAAAAGCAGTTAAATAAAAAAAAGCAGATAAAATATATAGTGATTTTGCATTGCATTGTTTTTTGTACAATGCTTAAATGGCACTCAAGTCAAAATAAACTTTTATGATTCAGAAAGAGCATTCAGTTTTAAGCCACTTTCCAATTTACTACCATTATCAAATGTTGCAGTCTTTTTATATGGACACTTTCTGGGGAACAAAATCCTATGGAGCATGTGCAGAAGCTCACAGGGTATACGCATACTAGCCTGTGATTGGCTGATGTCTGTCACATGATACAGGGGGCCGGAAAATTAGAGAAAAAATAAATTTGTTAGAAAAAAATCTACAGCTTATTTGAAATTCAGAGTAGGTGTTAAATCATTGTCTTGTTATTATGCACTTGTTAATTATGCAATTCTACAGCATTGAGTGGTCCTTTAATTAAATATTTATGAGGGTTAATGTTGAGACTTATGTCCCTTAACGTATGTATTCCTTCTGGTTTATGGGTTATTCCTCTAGCTGACATTTGACACTAACCCTATATCAGCCTGACCTTCATTCCCTATCTCACTCACACCCTTGAGCAGAGAACGTTGGGTCAGTACCCTACTTGAGTACTATTAAACAGCAAATGACTATTCTCTCATTTTATTCCCATCTTTTCATCTTCACCATATGTTTCTTGTGTCCTGTTTGGATATTCTGTGGTCGTTTCAGTTCCCACATCCATCCGCCACAATCCTGGCTCTTGACCATTTTTTTTTAAGGAGACCCTTCTTCAAGTCTGCTCGTGATTAAAAACACAGCCTGGGGAAGCTTAGTCTTATAAGCTACATTATACGGTTTGGTTTAGTACATGACATAATGAAATCTTGTGCCTAAGTCAACATGTTGCTGATTTTTTGGCTTTTGTAATATTACATTATAGATACGCTGGTACCGCATAATTACGGTCTTACACTACTCTTATCATGTTGTTTAAACCATTGTGTACACAAAATATATTGAAAGCCTTTCCTTTCTGTGTTTCCCTCTCACTGTCATTGTTTTGAATAAAAACTACGTATGGTGTTGAACTGAGGCTGCTAAAGAAACATTACAAGGACCGTTAAAGGGACATTAAACACTAAATACATGCTAGATAGAATGATACATTCAAAGAAAAGATTAGTCCATGAGTAACATGTAGATGTATTTTTTAAAGTTTCATTAGTTGATTAAAAAGTGACAAAATAAGTGTAAAGTTTTAGTGTCTATAAAACACTGGGAGCTGCCATGTTGTAACTTGTGTTACCTTCTCTGCTGTGGCAAATTAGGGTCAGTTATAAATAGGTTACTAGAGTGTGCAGCCAATGGTTGTGCTGGATTTAACAGTGTTCTGCACTTCCATTTCTAACAGGAACTGAAAAGCTCACAATTTCAGAATGGAATTACAGGCAAAGAGGACAAAATAAATAATTCAAGTATATAGCAGAGTTGTTTTATATATACAATTTATCATTTTATATTACCATCTCAAAGTGTTTAATGTCCCTTTAAATACAGTAGAATTTCATACTCAACAAATGTATTATAAAATGTCAAAAGTCAGGGTGCAGTAAGATCTACTCTGAATTTTAAATGAGCAGTAGATTATACCATAACTAATGTAGAGCGCTAAGACTAATAAAGAAAATACAAAAGGAATAATATAGTATACAATAAATAACAAACAGACTCTTTCATTTTCTTTATAATTATTTCTACAAAACTACAGTAGCTAAAGAAAAATTCTTTAAAACAGATTCATTAAGTTTCCAGATTTTACAGATATCCCATATATCTAGCTTTCCAAGTAGTTCTAAGCAAATATAGGCCATACACTACAAGGATGGAATTATTAGCTTAACGCTAAAATTTGCTATGCTTGGACTGCAAGCTGGATAGCAGTCATCCAATCCAGTTCATATAGCCCAAGAAAGTATCCTTGGATAAGAGAGCTCCACTTATAGATAGGGTTGCCAGTTGTGCTCAATAAAAATACTGGACGACCTATAGGTGATTGGACACGGGACGTAGCTGGGTTCACACAATGTCCCCACAAAAGCTCAATCTTAGGCCCCACCCTTGATGCCACCACATATATTTTTCACCCATTGATTGCCAGTAACACATGTAAGTAGTAGTGATGTGACCCCCTTGGCTGCCAGAAGTAAACACCCAGCAATGATTGAACCCCCATGGTGGCCTGTAACACATATCATATAAATGCCTAGTGTAACTTTTTTTTAGTCATATTTCTAATGCATAAAGACCTAGAAGGCCCTTAACATTTAACTGACAGGGGTCTTTAAGTGTCCAGTATTTTTGTACAGATTGCACTGGACAAACTGCTAAAATACTGGACATCTTATATGTATGGGTCAGATCAACTATAATTAATATAAAATTGAAACAGAAATAAAGGCTTCTAAATGTGGGGAATCTACTATTAAATAATGACAGACACCTGTAGTTTCTTAGCTACACTGCACAATTAGATATGCTAATTAGTATGGCTGGTAACCCCAGAGGTAATCACATGACATGTTCCTGAGGCTCAGCCATAGCTCTGTAGATATTACCAGAACAAAGCAGTTCATGTCATTTTAATAATCTATTCCCAACATATAAGCACTGGAAACTCAGGATTTATAATGGGAGTTTTGTTAGAACTTAAAGGACCAGTCAACACATTAGATTTGCATAATCAACAAATGCAAGATAACAAGACAATGCAATAGCACTTAGTCTGAACTTCAAATGAGTAGTAGATTTTTTTATAACAAATTTCAAAGTTATGTATATTTCCACTCCCCTTGTACCATGTGATAGCAATCAGCCAATCACAAATGCATATGCGTATATAGTAAACTTTGTCCTGTATTTTACAAGTCTTGTATTGTTTTACTTAAATGAATTGTATCCATGGACAGCGCTGCAGAATATGCTGGCGCTTAATAAATAAAGTATAATAATAATAAATAATAATAATAGTCTGTTAATTCTTGCACATGCTCAGTAGGATCTGGTGACTCAAAAATTGTAAATATAAAAGACTGTGCACATTTTTTTTAATGGAAGTAAATTGGAAAGTTGTTTAAAATTACATACTGTATCTGAATCATGAAAATTCAATTTAACCTGAGTGTCCCTTTAAAGGGACAGTAAGCACCTTGTAATTACAAGACATTTCTGTTGCCATCCTACAGAATAACATATCAGCCAAGTGTAAACATTTGTTTAACAAAATACAATCCTGTTTACTGCAACTGGTTTTCAATAGAAAGATTGCACCCAACACTTGCCTTATTTGGAAGAGCCGAAAACGTTTGAGTCGGCAGAATACAAGGCTAATCATAGCCATTAACCCCTTAAGGACCAAGGACGTACGCCACACGTCCTCAAAAAAAATACAGTTAATGACCGAGGACGTGTGGCGTACGTCCTTGGTCTGGAAAGCAGCTGGAAGCGATCCTGCTCGCTTCCAGCTGCTTTCCGGTTATTGCAGTGATGCCTCGATATGGAGGCATCCTGCAATAACCCCCCTTGGCCATCCGATGCAGAGAGAGCCACTCTGTGGCCCTCTCTGCACCGGACATCGGTGGCCGGTATCGTTGGTGGGTGGGAGCAAGTCTGGGAGGCGGGTGGGCGGCCATCGATGTGCCCAGTGGAGTGGAGGGGGGCGGGATCGGGGGCAGGAGGGGCGGGAGCGCGCACGGGAGCGCGCGCGTGCACGGGGCGGGAGCGGGAGGGAACCACTACACTACAGAAAAATAAAGTTTACAAAGTACAACAAAATTACTTTTTGAAAGCTGTAAATAAACAGCTAAGAGATGTGGAAGGGGTGGTTGATCTTGGGGGGGGGGGGAAAGCTACACTGCAGAAAAGGTTTTTTTTTTTAAAAAAAGGCACATTTTTTCACTAAACTGGGTACTGGCAGACAGCTGCCAGTACCCAAGATGGCGCCCATTAAGGCAGAGGGGGAGGGTTAGAGAGCTCTTTGGTGGGGGATCAGTAAGGCTGGGGGCTAAGGGGGGATCCTACACAGCAGCATATGTAAATATGCTAAAAAAAAACACACAAAAAAAGCCCAAATATAGCTTTTATTTTAGTACTGGCAGAGTTTCTGCCAGTACTTAAGATGGCGGGGACAATTGGGGGGTGGGGGAGGGAAGAGAGCTGTTTGGGAGGGATCAGGGGGTCTCATGTTTCAGGTGGGAGGCTGAGCTCTACACTAAAGCTAAAATTAACCCTGCAAGCTCCCTACAAGCTACATAATTAACCCCTTCACTGCTAGCCATAATACACGTGTGAAATGCAGCGGCATTTGGCGGCCTTCTAATTACCAAAAAGCAACGCCAAAGCCATATATGTCTGCTATTTCTGAACAAAGGGGATCCCAGAGAAGCATTTACAACCATTTGTGCCATAATTGCACAAGCTGTTTGTAAATGATTTCAGTGAGAAACCTAAAAGTGTGAAAAATTTAACGTTTTTTTTAATTTGATCGCATTTGGCGGTGAAATGGTGGCATGAAATATACCAAAATGGGCCTAGATCAATACTTGGGGTTGTCTACTACACTACACTAAAGCTAAAATTAACCCTAGAAGCTCCCTACATGCTCCAATTAACCCCTTCACTGCTGGGCATAATACACGTGTAGTGCGCAGTGGCATTTAGCAGCCTTCTAATTACTAAAAAGCAACGCCAAAGCCATATATGTCTGCTATTTCTGAACAAAGGGGATCCCAGAGAAGAATTTACAACCATTTAAGCCATAATTGCACAAGCTGTTTGTAAATAATTTCAGTGAGAAACCAAAAGTTTGTGAAAAAATTTGTAAAAAAGTGAACGATTTTTTGTATTTAATCGCATTTGGCGGTGAAATGGTGGCATGAAATATACCAAAATGGGCCTAGATCAATACTTTGGGATGTCTACTAAAAAAAAATATATACATGTCAATGGATATTCAGAGATTCCTGAAAGATATTAGTGTTCTAATGTAACTAGCGCTAATTTTGAAAAATAATGGTTTGGAAATAGCAAAGTGCTACTTGTATTTATGGCCCTATAACTTACAAAAAAAGCAAAGAAGATGTAAACATTGGGTATTTCTAAACTCAGGACAAAATTTAGAAACTATTTAGCATGGGTGTTTTTTGGTGGTTGTAGATGTGTAACAGATTTTGGGGGTCAAAGTTAGAAAAAGTGTGTTTTTTTCAATTTTTTCCTCATATTTTATAATTTTTTTTATAGTAAATTATAAGATATGATGAAAATAATGGTATGTTTAGAAAGTCCATTTAATGGCGAGAAAACGGTATATAATATGTGTGGGTACAGTAAATGAGTAAGATGAAAATTACAGCTAAACACAAACACCGCAAAAATGTAAAAATAGCCTTGGTCCCAAACGGACAGAAAATGGAAAAGTGCTGTGGTCATTAAGGGGTTAAATTAGTATAAAGTGAATTGTTTTGCAGTTGTTATCTATTAAAGACAATTATGAAAAGATTTGATGCAGAGTTAGCTATGAAAAGTAAGCAGGATGCTGTTTCAACTCAATGTACAATTTTCAGTACTAAATTACATGAAAGGAGCAAAATAAATAATGAGTATAATAAAAGTTGTTTTATTATGCATAATTAAGCATCTTATGTTAAAGCTACACTAATAACATTACTTAAGGCTAAACTGACAGTCATGGTATAATGTGATGCCTGGTTGTCATGGTGACAGCCTTAGGGGAGTGTCTTATGTGATGCAGTAATTATGTCACAAAACCAACTGACAACACAAAGCCACCAGCCTCATAACTGCTGCTCACTTTACTAGAGTTGACAGATTGATCTTGCTGAGCTTCAGTAATCACTGACATGTAAATTTTAGTTTTTTAATATCTTTATTTCACACCTAGCACATTCGAGTACAGCTAGTGCTTTACAACCACAGCTCTGTATATGTGCTGGTATGAAGAACAGTGACTACCTCCAGCACAATGCAAATGGCATCCGGTGGGAGCTGCAGGTATGAACACCAATTACTACAGGTAGTGTTTCCATGATCACCCCAACTCAGTAACTGAATAATATTAAATAAAATCACAATTATATACATTGTAAAATAATACCGATAAATTACAGAAGTATTAGCTTAAACTTTTCAGTTTCCTATGGGCATCAGTACTCTGAGACAAAACATAGCATACAAACCATACATAATAATGATCAATATTATCTTCACACCTTTATTTAAAAATACATATAATGTAATAAATATTTTAATTTTTAAAATAATTATTTTAAACGTATTATAGAATTATAAGTATTATAGCCATAACTGTAGGACACACCAGTCCTTTCTGTGCTTACTCGTCATATCTTTATAAGACTTGCAGCTGGCAGTAAAGGCTTTAAACCAGCTTTAAGGATAGCGAGAATTACTGCATCATTAGTCAGCAAATGCTCTAAAGCAAGGACTTCTAGTAAAGGCCTAGGGCCATATTTATCAAGCTCCGTATGGAGCTTGAGGCTCCTTGTTTCTGGCGAGCCTTGAGGCTTGCCGGAAACAGAAGTTATCAAGAAGTTATGAAGCAGCGTTCTAAAGACCGCTGCTCCATAACTTGTCCGCCTGCTCTGAGGCGGTGGACAGAAATCAACTTGATCGAATTCGATCGGGTTGATTGACACCCCCTGCTAGCGGGTGTATGCTGTCGGCATTTAGCGACGTGCAGCGGACATGATACGCTACTTCGTATCATGTCCGCTCACACATTGTTAAATATGCCCCCTAGAATATAAACCCCACAGGATAAGTCTGCAATTTATACGCTGCAAACTCACTGGTGCTGGGACCCTCATTAAACACTGTACTGTAAGGTGCAGCATCTGATGCCGCTGTTTGTTCTGTTTGACCTGGATGAAGAAAAGACAACTGGTGATCTGAAATAAATTTAGGTCAGACTGATGCGCTTCCGGCCTGCAGTATACGCACTGATGGCAGATGACCTTCAAGGATTTTTATATTACTAAACTGTAAGTATCTGAGGTAAGATTTTCTCAGATTAACAAATTTGTAAGCTCTTTGAGCAAGGCATCTCATTATCACACTAAATTGTAAATACAGATCCTGCTCCAAGAGCCTACAGATGTGCAGTGAGGTCAGATCATTTCTCACATTTATGTCACGCTTTTCCTTTACTTTCCTATTTCATAAAAATCTTTAGCTTTAATTTGGTTCTGTTTGTTTAAAGGTTTCTGTACTTTTCAAGGCTTATTGATACAAGATATACAAATCATCTCTGTGACACTAGAACTTGAATCATAACACCAACTACAAAGCATAATTACACTGCTATAACTTTAATAAACTGATATTAAATCAAATTGAATGTCTTAAATCCACTCTCCCTGCACATATCTGTATAATGTAAAGATGTTAAGGATCTTGGTGAAGAGAATACAATGATATGATTAATATGTTTGCACTTATATCCTCAATGCAATGCCTTGACGTAGGGACACCAATAATACTACTAGGTTATAAGCACCTTGCGGCTGATTTACAATTTTTTCTGAGAACTGCAGCACCCTGGAACAAAGAATACCATGTCTGTGACACTAAACTTGAATGTTTACAGTCACCGTGGGACAAGTACTACTGTTGGATTTTTGAAGCAGAGAGTCCTAGTGAAGCACAAGATTTGATACATCATGGGATGGTCCTGTATTTTATACCTCAGATTAGAAACTGAAAAAATACTGTATTATAAGGTACAGTGTGTCATGCACCTATCTTCTTGCATTGGATGGAAAATCCTTACAAGATGTGCATAGACTGATTCATATCTGGCAAGCAGTATAACAAAGACTGGAATACTCTATGGCAGTGGCAGGAAGAATGAAGATTTCAGAGGGACTAGTGTTATGTCACATGCTGAGTGCAGTCTTACATAAGGGATTTCTTTTATTTCTCTATACTGTAAGTACCCAGAGGTAAGTTCTCCTTAAATACAAGATTGTAAGCTCTTTGAGCAAAGCACTGAAACACTAGATTGTAAGCTTCTTCGAACAGGGTCTGCACTTACACCCATGGAAATCCTTTAGAGCAGGGACTCCCATTGTACCAAATAAATGCATTGTTGTTAATAGAGTGAGAAAATCCCTCCATTTAATTAGTTCAGCAAGGAATTAATATACAATGGATAGAATATACAAATTATTCCACAGAGTGTATTACTAATTCAAAATGCATTTTTATACGGCACCCCTTCTGCTCCAGTTTAAACCAGTAGTGTAGCAAACTGTGAAATACATGAGGCTTAAATAACACAGCATCAACCATAGGCAGCCTGTTTCGCTACTTTGGGACTCTTTCTCACTCAAGTCATTATGGTTGATGCTGATGTCCTCGAACATTCCACCCTTTGCTATAGAGTTGCCCATCATATTGAAATGGATTTTGAATTATAAGTGTTGCAATTTTGCACAGCTAAGTATATTTGCTTTTTGCTAAGATTAATACAATGGAGGGATGAGCCCCAAATGGGCCAAACAGGCTGTCTATGGTTGGTGCTGCTGTTCTGCTCAAGCATTCATTTCACGCTTTGTAAGTGTGGTTATGAAAATTAATTTAATCATCAGCAAAAATGGCATATAGCAGTAAACCTAAAATCAATGTTTGAGTCCAATAACACAGCACCTACATCATACTGAAGAGCCCCAATGAGGGTGAAACAACCTGCCTATAGTGAAAAAACACTTTAGATTTGTAGTATTACAATATATTATTCCCCTGCAAGACACCTCTCTTTTTGTACTGGGCTTGTAAAGGGATATGAAACCCATTTTTGTTCTTTCAGGATTTAGATAGAACGTTACAGGCAATTTTAAACGATTTTCCAATTTACTCCTATAATCAAATGTGCTTAATTCCCTTGATATACTTTTCTGAAGTCACAAAACACATTAAAATGTAAAAGTATAGTTACACTTATAATGACACTATCTGATAAAAAAAAATATTGCATTAAAAAGTTAAAAGGGTTTAAAGATGTCTGTATATATCTAGACCTATATATAATCAAGTATATATATATGACCTATAGGTGATTGGATACGGGATGTAGCTGGGTTCACACAATGTCTCCACAAAAGCTCAACCTTAGGCCCCACCCTTGATCCCACCAGATATATGTTTCATATCTAAGCAGTCATTTTATCCCCTTGGTTGCCAGTAGCACATGTACAGAGCAGAGATGTGACCTTCTTGGCTGCTAGACGTACACACCCAGCAATAATTGAACACCCCCTGGTTGCCTGTAACACATATAATAGAAAATGCACAGTGTATCTTCTTTCTGAGACATATTTCTAATGCATAAAGGCCTAGAAGGCCCTTTGCATTTAGCTGACGGGGTCTTTAAAAATAATGGACATTTGAGTGTCGAGTATTTTTTTACAGATTTTACTGGACAGTCTGCTAAAATACTGGATTGTCCGGTTGAATACTTGACATCTGACAAATCTACTTATGGAAGATGTATCCAGCAAAGGTCGATAGTTTCTGATGCAACCACATTACAGGGGTATATAAGATGTGCAGTCCATATGGGAAAACAGGAAATGCACATAGTGCTACATACATGGAAACATTTCTAAGTTTTGCATATTTTTTTAAAAAAAAACAGATTGTATGCTGTTGTACTGACTTGGGGCCTGCAGTTCCTCCATGCCAGTGACATGACCCACCGATATTAAACATTTTCTATACTCTTGTGTGTTAGGTCGCTTCTACCACTTCTCAGTTTTTTAAACAGTTGAAACATTCATAAGGGATAAGTCAAAAAGCACATGTCCCAGACTCAGCAGACAGAAAGACAGACAGACAGACAGACAGATAGATAGATAGATAGATAGATACTGTACTTACTCTCTGCACCAATGACTCACCATATTTAAAGGGACAGTATACTGTAAAATAGTTTTTCCCTTAATGTGTTTACAATTGCTTTTTTTACCAACTGCAGAGTAAAAAATGTATGTAAATTAGCTTTTTAAGGTTTATTTCTGTATATTAAAGCTCTGATTTTGTGTTTTGAAGCCACAGCCTAATAAAATGGGTTGAGCTTGTAGGTATAATAAGATCTCATTACTGTATCACATTGTGCACATATACCTGCTTCTTTATCTTATATCTGTCCTTAAAACAATCACCAATACTTTGAGAGAACAATGGAAAATCAACATTTTATTACCTTATCTCTGCTATATCGCACTGGGAGTGTAATTTCTTCTGCTGGCTGTGTTTACAAAGCTTATCTATAGCTGGTACGCGCGGCCACAAACTTTCAGAATAGGTGGGGATACCACATGCTAAATTAACAATTTCAAATGCCAATATAAGGGTAAAGGAGCTACTTGTAAACAGTTTAATACACTCCAGCAGGTAAAGTGGATCATTGGGAACAAATTAAAGGGGAGAACATTTTTTGAGTAAACTGTCCCTTTAAGCAAACTCACAATTGTCCTCCCCACCGCAATCTGAAGCCAGATAACTTTCTACTAGACAAAGGAGACCACATTAAGATCACGGCTTATGGCCTTGCTACATTACGGATAAATGGCATGGACTCAAACAGGGTTTAATTTAAAAAAAATAAACAAAAAGACAAAAGCTGATAAGTTGACAAATTATAGGATGCAGATGAGTGGTTTACTTCCAGTGGGAGATATTTTCCATATCAATTATACACTGATCATTGAGAGAGACATATTTGAGTTCTGGAATGGGTTTCACACCTCAAAGACTTCACCATCTTTATTAAAGGGACATGCCAGCCACATTTTTTCTTTTATGATTTAGAAAGAGAATGCAATTTTAAACATCTTTCTAATTTACTTATATTATCTAATTTGTTTTATTCTCTTGATATTCTTTGATGAAAAGCATATCTAGATATGCTCACTAGCTGCTGATTGGTTGCTGCACATAGAAGTATCGTGTGATTGGCTCGCCATGTGCATTGCTTTTTCTTCAACTAAGGATATTTAAAAAATGAAGCAAAATAAATAATGGAAGTAAATTGTAATGTTGTTTAAATTTCTATTCTCTATCTGAATCATGAAAGAAAGATTTTGGGTTTAGTGGCCCTTTAACTAACACACTCTTTTATATTAAATTTTGTTCTGTTTAAATCAATGTGATGTAATTTAATCATTAGTATTTTAAATTATGACCTTCACTTAAATTGTGATGAATTCTTTTTTGAAAGTAATTTTAACGTTATATATTATTCTTTGAAACATTAGTCACTGATTGTAGAACAAACACAATTGAGGTAGTCTCACTTATTGTAAGTCATTCACTTATTACAGCTCAGAAAGGTCAGAGCAACTCTAGTAATTCTTTCCTTTCCAGGATAGTGAAGCTCCTCCCCTGAAGAACCATTATACTGTTTTATACAGTCTTTGCGAATAATCTCTAAATATATAAAATGGACTTGTGCTTCTCACCTCTCTATCTCTCAATTGAAATATTTGTTGTTCAAGCCCCTCAGCTTATCTGTATTCTAAAGAAATTATCCGAATCTCATATTCCACAAAGTAGGTTACTATGTCCTTCTGCTTCTCATTTCTTATGAAAAGAATCATCAAGGTGGCTAGATGCCTTTTGCCTAGTTCGCAAACACTAATTCTTCCGGGATCTTGATTGGGTGCAGCTAGAGAAACGCAATGTGGAACCTCCTTTCATCCCCATGCTGGTAAATACAGAGACGCGTAAAAACACATATACACAGAGACATGTATATACAAATGTATACACACAGAGACATCTAAATACACATATATACAAAGAGACATGTAAATACACATATATACACACAGAAACATATAAAAACACATATACACAGAGACATGTATATACACATATATACACACAGAGACATGTAAATACACATATATACAAAGAGACATGTAAATACACATATATACACACAGAAACGTGTAAAACACATATTCACAGAGACATGTATATACACATATATACAAAGAGACATGTAAATACACATATATACACACAAAGACATGTCAATACACATATATACACACAGAGACATGTAAATAAACATATATACAAACAGAGACATGTAAATACATATATATACACAAAGACATGTAAATACACATATATACAGAGACATGTAAATACACATGTATATACAGAGTCATATAAATACACACATATACAAAAACATGTAAATACACCTATATACACAGAGACATGTAAATACACATATATATACACACAGAGAGACATGTAAATACACATATATACACACAGACATGTAAATACACATATACACACAGAGACATGTAAATAAACATATATACATCACAGACATGTAAATACACATATATACAGAGACATGTAAATACACATATATATATATAGAGACATGTAAATACACACATATACACAAAAACATGTAAATACACTTATATACACAGAGACATGTAAATACAAATATATATACACACACAGAGACATGTAAATACACATATATACACACAGAGACATGTAAATACACATATATACACAACGACATGCAAATACACATATATATACAGAGACATGTAAATACAAACATATACAAACAGAGACATGTAAATACAAATAAATACACAAAGACATGTAAATACACATATACACAGACATGTAAATACACATATATACACAGAGACATGTAAATACACGCATACAGTACACACAAAGACATGTAAATACACACACATATATATATATATATATATATATATATATATATATATATATATATATATATATATATATATATATATATATATACAGAAATGTAAATTCACATATACACACACAGACATGTAAATACACACATATACACAGAGACATGTAAATAAAAATAAATACAAAAAGACATGTAAATACACAAATACACAAACAGACATGTAAATACACATATATACACAGAGACATATAAATACACACATACAGTATACAGAAAGACATGTAAATACACATATATACAGACATGTAAATACACATATACACACACAGACATATAAATTCACACATACACAGAGACATGTAAATACACATATAAGTTGGGTAATAATAATACCTGTTATCAGTCTATTAAGTTTTAGGTTGTGCGCTATACAAGTATCCATTATTATTATTATTATTATATACACACAGAGACATGTAAAAACACATACTACACACAGAGACATGTAAAAACACATACAGTATATACACACACGTAAAAACACATACATACACACAGAGACATGTAAAAACACTTACATACACACAGAGACAAGTGAAAACACATATACACACAGAGGCATGTAAAAACACATACGGCTAGATTACAAGTCTTGCATTAGGGTTAAAAAGCAGCGTTGAGAGGTCCCAACGCTGCTTTTTAACGCCCGCTGGTATTACGAGTTTTGCAGGTACAGGTGTACCGCTCACTTTTTTGGCCAGACTCGGAAATACCGCAAATCCACTTACGTCAATTGCGTATCCTATATTTTCAATGGGACTTGCATAGCGCCGGTATTACGAGTCTGACAAAAAGTGAGCGGTAGACCGTCTCCTGTCAAGCCTGGTACCGCATTTTAAAGTCAGTAGTTAAGAGTTTTACACTACAAAGCCGTAGTATAAAACTCTTAACTAAAGTGCTAAAAAGTACACTAACACCCATAAACTACCTATTAACCCCTAAACCGAGGCCCTCCCACATCGCAAACACTAAAATTATTTAATTTAGGTAATTTATTTAATTGTAGTGTAAGGTTAGGTGTTAGTGTAAAACAGGTTAGGTTTTATTTTACAGGTAAATTGGTATTTATTTTAGCTAGGTAGTTATTAAATAGTTAATAAATATTTAGTAACTATTCTACCTAGTTAAAATAAATACAAACTTGCCTGTAAAATAAAAATAAACCCTGAGATAGCTACAATGTAACTATTAGTTATATTGTAGCTAGATTAGGGTTTATTTTACAGGTAAGTATTTATTTTTAAACAGGAATTATTTAGTTATTAATAGTAGGTTTTCTTTAATTTTATTTTAATTATATTTAAGTTAGTGGGTGTTAGGGTTAGACTTAGGTTTAGGGGTTAATTACTTTAGTATAATGGCGGCAACGTTGGGGGCGGCAGATTAGGGGTTAATAACTGTAATGTAGGTTGCGGCGATGTTAGGGACAGCAGATTAGGGGTTAATAATATTTAACTAGTGTTTGCGATGCAGGAGTGTGACGGTTTAGGGGTTAATATGTTTATTATAGTGGAGGCGATGTCCGGAGCGGCAGATTAGGGGTTAATAAGTATAATGTAGATAGCGGCGATGTCGGGGGCAGCAGATTAGGGGTTAATAAGTATAATGTAGATGGCAGCGGTGTCCGGAGCGGCAGATTGGGGTTAATAAGTATAATGCAGGTGTCAGCGATGTCGGGGGCGGCAGATTAGGGGTTAATAAGTGTAAGATTAGGGGTGTTTAGACTCTGGGTTTATGTTGGGGTGTTAGGTGTAAACATAAAATGTGTTTCCCCATAGGAATCAATGGGGCTGCGTTACTGAGCTTTACGCTGCTTTATTGCAGGTGTTAGACTTTTTTTCAGCCGGCTCTCCCCATTGATGTCTATGGGGAAATCGTGCACGAGCACGTAAAACCAGCTCATCGCTGACTTAAGCAGCGCTGGTATTGGAGTGCGGTATGGAGCTCAATTTTGCTCTACGCTCACTTTTTGCCTTTTAACGCCGGGTTTCTGAAAACCTGTAATACCAGCGCTGTAGGTAAGTGAGCGGTGACAATAACGTGCAAGTTAGCACCGCACCCCTCATAACGCAAAACTCGTAATCTAGCCGTTTCTTTTTTACATAGAGATGTTCAGGTGATATTTTCTAGTCAGTTTTTTTACAGCTATGCTGCATCACTTTCAAGTGTTTCAACATTTGGGTATCATATCCCCTTAATATCCCTTCAAGGAAACTATTCACTATAGAGTTGAAGGTTGTGAGAACTTTTACTGAATGACACAATAAAACAAAGATTGGTGACACAGTGTGAATTTAGGCCAGTGTTTATCTTCCCTCTAGGTGACATGTGATCACATTATAAAAATAACTGCAGACTGGCTGACTGACTGTCTGACGGCCAGCTAGATCTCAAGACATAAAGCCATGCACTGTTTTGATTTGAGGAAACAAAAACTCCCAAAAGAGTCATCAATGGATCCAGAATTGGACAAAAGTGACAGAAAACAATAAAAGGGGTTAGAATTTGAGAAGAAAAAGGGAATTACAGATTGAGAAAAAGAAAGTGCTTAACATGAAATGTATCAAAGAAACATGATTATGATAGAGGGAGAAGAGGAAATGAAGAACGAAACAAGAATAAGAAACAGATGGAAGATGAGAAAGCGCAGGAGAAAGGCGAAACAGACACAAGGAGAGAGAACAAAGAAATATTGTATACAGAGCGAGCCTAGGAGTGAGGGGTACGCAGTGATCAAAAACTTTTCAATAATGAAAGACAAACATGCTAGCGAAACTAATAATACAATGTCTAGACAATTTATTTGGGATTTGATTATCCCCATATATAGCTTTATTATCTGATTGAGATGATCAATTATTTAATCATTTTAATAGCTTAATTACAATTGTAACATAGTTGTTAAAAGGGTTCACTTCCTCTGAAGCAATTGGAATAGATAGACATACTCAGTGTCTAGCGAGCTCTTACAGACCTATGGCGATCACAGCAGATAATGAATAAAGAGATCGTTAAAAAATGTATTTCATGATTTAGAAAGAACAAGCTTTTTTTAACCAACTTCCTAATTTACTTCTATTATCAAATTTTCTTCGTTCTCTTGGTATCTTTTGGTAAAAATCAGGGACGTATGCTTAGGACCAGGACCATTTTTGGAGCACTATATAGCAGCAGTTTTGCAAGAATGTTATCCATTTGGAGGACTAGATGACAGCATTATTTCCTAGGTGCCTACCTAGGTATCTATTTAAAACAGAATATCACAGGAATGAAGCAAGTTTTATAATTGAAGTAAATTGTAAACTTTTTAAAAAGGGTCTGCTCTGTCTGAATCACAAAAGATAATTTTTGGGTTTCATTTCCCTTTATGCACTGAGTTGCAAAAGAAATGTTTTAAATGATTAAACAGTGTCACTTTGTTAGCGCAGTTTTGCAAACCAAGAACAGTCCAGGCATAAACCTCTAAATAAAATCATGATGGAATTCATAGTCCTGAACTTTTTTGCTGTGGTGAGTCAGGGACAAATGTAAATGTGCTGGTGCTTTCAGCTAACCAAGAACTGCAATCTTTTGCCTATTATGGGCCTTTAAGGAAAATAAACAACATTGCATTATACATTCATTATTTAATTACTCTGCATTTTATGTAAAATTTAAATCCCACAGACTGGCTGGATTGACTCCATCATACTTGTGTGGTGAAACTTACATGTCACTTTAACATTCTACACAGTGATTGGTTAACTGAAAGCACCAGCACAGTTACATTTGTCCCTGACCGGCCACAGCATAAAAGGCCAGGACTATGAATGATATCAGGACTTTTTTTATAGGTGTATGCCTAGACATGTTATTCTCACACTAATCTTTTCTTTGAATGCACATTCTATCTATCATTTATTTAGTGTTTACTGTCCCTTTAAATTTAACTTGTATCTGTATTTTACTTGCTCCTAAGCCTCACTGGCTAATAGGTACTTCCTGTTAAGCCTCATTGGCTGATAGGTACTTCCTGCTAAGCATTATTGGCTGGTAGGTACTTCTTGCTAAGGCGCATTTGCTAATAGATACCCACACTAAGCATCATTGGCTGTTATATATTTCCTACTAAGGCTCATTGGCTGTTAAAGGGACATGAAACCCAATTTTTTTCTTTCACGATTGAAAGAGTGCATGGAGTTTTAAACAACTTTCTAATTTACTTCTATTATCTAATTTGCTTCATTCTCTTGAGATCCTTTGCTGAAAAGCATATTTAGATAGGCTCAGTAGCGGCTGATTGGTGGCTGCACATAGATGCCTCATGTGATTGGCATTGCTATTTCTTCAACAAAGGATATCTAAAGAATAAACAAATTAGATAATAGAAGTAAATTGGAATGTTGTTTAAAATTGTATTCTCTATCTGAATCATGAAATCATTTTTTGGGGTTTAATGTCCCTTTAAGTACCCCCTACTAAGTATCATTGGCTGATATATACTTCCTGCTAAGCATCATTGGCTGGTAGGTACTTCCTGCTAAGCATCATTGGCTGGTAGGTACTTCCTGCTAAGGCGCATTGGCTGATATATGCTTCCTGCTAAGCATCATTGGCTGATTTGTACTTCCGGCTAAGCATCATTGGCTGGTAGGTACTTCCTGCTAAGCATCATTGGCTGGTAGGTACTTCCTGCTAAGGGGCATTGGCTGATAGATACTTCCTGCTAAGCATCATTGGCTGGTAGGTACTTCCTGCTAAGCATCATTGGCTGGTAGGTACTTCCTGCTAAGCATCATTGGCTGGTAGGTACTTCCTGCTAAGGGGCATTGGCTGATAGATATTTCCTGCTAAGCATCATTGGCTGGTAGGTACTTCCTGCTAAGCATCATTGGCTGGTAGGTACTTCCTGCTAAGGCGCATTGGCTGATAGATACTTCCTGCTAAGCATCATTGGCTGGTAGGTACTTCCTGCTAAGGGGCATTGGCTGATAGATTCTTCCTGCTAAGCATCATTGGCTGGTAGGTACTTCCTGCTAAGCATAATTAGCTGGTAGGTACTTCCTGCTAAGGCGCATTGGCTGATAGATACTTCCTGCTAAGCATCATTGGCTGATTTGTACTTCCTGCTAAGCATCATTGGCTGGTAGGTACTTCCTGCTACGGCGCATTGGCTGATAGATACTTCCTGCTAAGCATCATTGGCTGATTTGTACTTCCTGCTAAGGCGCATTGGCTGGTAGGTACTTCCTGCTAAGCATCATTGGCTTGTAGGTACTTCCTGCTAAGCATCATTGGCTGGTAGGTACTTCCTGCTAAGGCGCATAGGCTGATAGATACTTCCTGCTAAGCATCATTGGCTAATTTGTACTTCCTGCTAAGCATCATTGGTTGATAGGTACTTCTTGCTAAGCATCATTGGCTGATTTGTACTTCCTGCTAAGCATCATTGGTTGATAGGTACTTCCTGCTAAGCATCATTGGCTGGTAGGTACTTCCTGCTAAGCATCATTGGCTGATTTGTACTTCCTGCTAAGCATCATTGGCTGGTAGGTACTTCCTGGTTGCTAATGATCATTAAAGTCTCTTACTGCCTGTCATATTTATTATGGGTGCTGAACATGTACAGTGTTCGGAAATGAAAATATTACAACATTTTTGCATTGAAGGAACGCTACCAAAACCAAAATGCTGAATGCCTTGAATTTGATGCAGCATATACGTATATAGCTAACTAGATAATATCAGATAAACATCTCTATGTAAAACGTTAGATTTTTTTTTTTTTAAAAAGAGACTTTATTCCATTAAAATAGAAAAAACACAAAAATAACAAGGAGGGTAGTTAGCCATCTAACATGTTTCGCGCTGGTGTGCGCTTACTCATAGATGCTAAGTGCAAGTAATGGAAGCTAATGTATTTAAAGGGGCAAGAACCAATAGGAGATTGATCTTTGAATTCTGTAATTTGATCAGTTTCACACATGAATTTTCTCCTAAGTAATTTAATACTCAGCCCCATTAAAATGCATTAGGTTGTGTACTTAAGAACAAAAAAGACATATTACTTGTGAAAGTATAGCAATACTTGGCTTGTTAGAAAATTGCATCATTAATTACATCAAAAAATTGTTATTATTCCTAATTACTTAGAAAACAGTTTATATAGAAGAAAGAAAATTGACAAAAAATAATGAACAAACAAAAAATGGGAAAAAATAATAAATAAAGACACTTTGAAATTGATCATTTGCAGATGAATAAGACGTGTGTATGAGCACACACATACATGAGGAATATTTGCACACATACATATAAGAAAAGCACATGTAAAAACATGTATATGAATGTATATGAATGTCAGCAAAGACCCAATAAATACTATAATCATCCTACACGAGATAACTGCAAACATGTCTCATATCAAAATGAAATTATAACATTACATGTATGTGTCACCACACGTATGATCATACACAAATACCTTTTTCCTGTAGTTGAATTAAATGGAACCAGACTGGAGTGTTGTGTGGATAAATAGGTAAACAAATGCTGAAAACATACTAATATGAAAATATATGTATGAGTGTACAGTAATAGGTATATAAAATCATGTTTACCTAATCAACAAAATATCTCATGTCCCATTCTAGATTCATACCCAATGGTGATTTCGATCTTAACTTATAGATCCAATATAATTCCTTCTTGTCAAGTATTTTTAACACATTGCCACCACGCAGGGGAACTCTCGCTATGTCTATGATCTTAATTTTAAACCTAGGTACATTCGTGAAATGAAAAGAATTAAAATATCTGGCAACCGCAGAATCCTTATTAAAGTTTTTCACATCTCTCAAATGTTCCCTAGTGCGATCCCTAAGGCTCCTAGTTGATTGATCAACATATTGGGCCTTGCAAAGTTGACAATCGAGTAGATATACTATATAGGAGGTAAGGCAAGTAGCATAGAAATCAATTTTAAAAATTTCACCTGTAACTGCACTATTGAATGTATTGGTGTAGTCCATTGTTTCACATGTTAAACAATTTGAAAGGTGTGCTTTGAAATTACCTTTACCCCTGAGCCAATTAGTGTTAGTACTTGTATTAGATTTCACTAAACTAGGAGAAAGCTTGGTCGCTAGTGTGGGTGGTTTCTTTGCTACAAATTTACATTATTTTTTTTTATATTTAAAGATTTTTATTGAGGTTTTTGGAAGCATTTACAAAAACAAGTGAAATTACCTTGTGACAGGAAAGACGTATTTTGTAACAGACTGTACATTAGTAAAATGGCATGCATTCTCAGACATATACAGATTCAAAATTAAACAGGTAACTTTAACTGTAACCTCTCTTTTTTTTTTTTTTTGATGTGAATATAGAAACCTCATCAGGTACCAATAGGTCACTCTTGGACCCTTGAAAAACATCAATAATCAATGGAGGTTAGGTAGCTAAACCTATTGCCACTCTTGGGCTTGGAAGAGCAGTAGCAGCTAAACTGACTGAGTGCAGAATAACAACCCAGGTGTAAAGATGTGTGAGTTAAGGAGATAACCAAAAATAATCTAATAGAGAGCTGAATTGGCTGAAAACATATTAACGTGTGCACAGAGAACTGCAGTGTAGTGTACTATATAAAGGACCAGCAACTAGGTAATGCTCTACTACCCTATGTGTAATAGTAGTGATGGCTGTGTAGGCTCCCTGGGGAGTGATTCAGGGTAGCAACTAAAATGCTAGACAGGAGTTAGAAGATTTAATGCAGCTATGATTTATGTACTGGCTAATAGATAGGAAAAAGTATATTTAAATGTCCTGGCTAGCAGCAAAGTTAATAGAGATCATTGTTGTGTTGTCTCATTATGTACACAAGGGAGACTAACTTAACCAGGTGGTTGGGAATATTAAAGTTAATTAAAAATAGCTATGGGCCTAAAGTATCATAATAGTTAAACAAACACTGGTCCACCATGACCTCCTCTCTAGTTGTGACCTGCCCTGCAGTAAATGTGTACATCTAAAGGAATCAGCTTGCTACAGCTTGTAAATTATAGGTAATAAAAAGAGAAAAGAGTGCAGCACCAACAATACATTCATTAAATAACTATCAAAGAATTAGGGGGATATGAACATACGTATATGAGTGTGTTTCTCTCACTGGGAGCATGAAAATAAAAGTCCTTAGTGCGTCCATATTAGCATACATCTATGCAGTCTATTCGGAACATTCGTGGGAACGTTAACATGGCAAAAACATAACTGAGACAGGCTAATCTTTAATGAAATCCCCGGGGTCTCTTTGCAGGCACAGAAATCAGTGTCAGCCAATGTAAATCTGCGTCTTAACCCACTCTGGGTCTCTGGAGGCAGGAAAAGTTACAGCCATGACAGTCTGGTATGGTTTCAGGATTATCTCCCGGTTCCCCTGTACCCAGAAGCGTTTTGAGAATTAGCCCACTCCTGATCTATCCAGTTTCATCACAGAAGCCAGAACCGCCCTGACTTTACTGCTTGAGGCTTCGGGACCTGCACTTCTGATTAGCAGAGATGACCCTCCGGGGTCCCAGCTTTCCGGAACCGAGACAGCAGTAAAAACTACACAAGTGTTCGTCTGGCCTGACAGTGGGATTGGGTGACACTGCTGCTGTGCATTACCATGACTCACCGTATCAACTGTCGGCATCGTTTTTCCCCCAGTGCATGTGGTCACTAGTAGAGGATTGATTAAGTCCCAGCTCATACCTGGTATCTCCGTGTACATGGAGGTGAAGGACAGCTGCGGGAGAGGCCAAGTATGTGCGGCCGAACTCTTCCTAGTCGGCGTATCTTCATATTCAGGTAAGGTAGATGTTTGCGGTCCTTTAACTTTCTTTGGGTCAGCAGGAGCGTTCGGTGCATTCCTAGAGAGTGCTAGATTTTCAGTTGCTGGGTTCTCTATATGAGCAGCTCTTCCCCGGTCAACGGTACAGCAGTTGGGATCTCTTTGTGCTGTGAGAAGGTCTCTCACGTTTGCAGCATTCCATAGCGAAGCCTCATTATCACTGGCCACGGGGACCGCAGATGGAGTCAGAAACACAAGTTCTCTGGAAGCGTAGTCGGTGACGGGTAGCGGGCTCTGAGGACAGGGGTCTCCCCTACTCCCCCCCTCTGACCAGCTAGGTTCTTGCTGAGGAATCCTCTCTCGATTACCGATATTTGAGCCAGATGCCATTTGCAGGTTTTCTTCAAATAGCTCCTGATAGCCGGCGAGCAAGCGGCTCAGTTCTGTTAGGAAACTTGCAGCGGTCTCCATTTTAGCTTGAGTCTTAAATTGTAATTGGGCACTCAGTATGCAGGTAATTAACAGCGCACAGTAGGCACCGCTCGACAGTGAAGTCCACAAGGGGAAATCACTGGGGGGTTGTATTGAGGCCTAAACCTCAGAGTTAATGCTCCGGATTCTGAGAGCAGGCAGCAATCCTAAAACGGGTATCTCCTGAAAGGGAATCCTCCGCAGATCAATATGCCATCAAATTAAAATTCAGATGGAGTTCCTAAGCGGAGATTTTAGTTGGAATAGTAGGATAACTGGAGCAGCTCAAAATATTGCGTCCAAGCATGGCCGCCGCCCGGAAGTCCCCCCCAAACGTTAGATATTTAAAGGGACAGTCAACACAAAAATTGTTATTGTTTAAAAATATAGATAGCACCTTTACTACCCATTCCCCAGCTTTGTACAACCAACAATTGCTAGATTATTATACTTTATAACATTTAAATCTCTAAATTTCTGCCTGTTTCTAAGTCACTAAAGACAGCCTCTTATCACATGATTTTTTATTAACTTTTCACAACAGGAGACTGCTAGTTCATGTGGGCCATATAGATAACATTGTGCTCACGCCCGTGAGTTGTGGATGACACTGCACTAATTGGAAGTGTAACTGTGTTTTCTGTGCAAAACTGGGGAATGGGTAATAAAGGGATTATCTATCCTTTTAAACAATAACATTTTTTAGTTGACTGTCCCTTTAATTTAAAATTTACTCAGTCACTTTATTTTCCTACTCATTTTAAGGAAGTTTAGTATGAAATGAAAGATTATGATGAATTCCTATGACATTACAGTAAAACAAACTGTAAAATCAGCACTGTTGATTCTGATTGGCTGGGCTTTCTTCACACTACATATGACTATAAAAAGTAGCTGAAGAATAACTTCTCACAGAGCACTTATTATGCAGAATGGAGGAAATTTTAAGTTAAAATATCTTCCTTTTAAATAGAGATGTTCATGTGACATTTTGTAGTCATCTTTTTACAGGTATGCTGGCAGCTGCTTAAAGGGACAGCCTACACCAGAATTTGTATTGTTTAAAAAGATAGATAATCTCTTTATTACCCATTCCCCAGTTTTTCATAACCAGCACAGTTATATTAATATACTTTTTACCTCTGTGATTACCTTGTATCTAAGCCTCTGCAGACTGCCCTCTTATCTCAGATCTTTTGTCACACTTGCATTATAGCCAATCAGTGCTGACTCTTAAATAACTGCACGTGCACGTGCATGAGCATAATGTTATATATATATATGAAACACATGAACTAACGCCCTCTAGCTGTGAAAAAAATGTAAAATGCATTTCAGATAAGAGGCGGCTTTCAAGGGCTTAGAAATGAGAAAATTAGCCTACCTAGGTTTAGCTTTTAACTAAAAATACCATGAGAACAATGCAAAACTGATTATAAAAGTAATTGGAAAGTTGTTTAAAATTACATGCCGTATCTGAATAATGAAAGTTTATTTTTGACTAGACTGTCCCTTTAACCCAGCGTGGGAGTGAGCAACATGTAGTTCAACGACGCGATTTAGCGATGTGATTAGACAGTGCGCCTGTGAAATGCTTTTGAAAAAAACTGAAGAGCTGAAGAAGACAGTAAGATACTGTAGGGAATGTAAGAGAACATTTGTGGGGTTAAAACTTCCCTCTTTTTTTTTTTAAAGGCACCGCTAGGTTAATGTCACATAAGTCTACACAGTGCAGATTTATGTAACTTTCAAAACAACGTTGAATAGCCCTTTAAAGTAACATAGGTAAAATTGTCAGCTGATCGGTTACATTTTTGTGACAGATTTTAAAAATGTTTACTGCAAATGGTTCACAGGAAATACATCTCTAACATTCCACATCATTTTCATGTTTTAAACATCACAAAAATATGTTTGGATAACATAAAGATTAAAAAATAACTTTATCAAAAGCATCTTTTTTTTAGTATCCCACAACCTAAGTCAGAATTTACCAGGTTTCAGTGCAAACTATAGAAGTGAGTGCTATGAAAATATCACTGGTTCCCTCTAGTGGATGATCTTGAACATGACCAGTTGATTAACAATAAAAAAATGTCTAGATTCCATTCTCTTTTAGATGAGATATAAAAAATGAAAAATGTTCACAGTCTGCTAAATCAACATTTAGGTGAGAAATTGATTAAACAACCTGAGCACAATTTTCCTTTCTTAGTTTCATCTAACATCATATGATCACTTGTTTGGTATTAAATGAAAAATAATAATCATTACTAGCAATTACATGACCTTATGAGGTCATTTATAAACTATTATGCCAATGTTACAGATGACAGATGTATCAGAGCTCCCAATCATACAATTTGCAGGATTGCTATGACTTTTGTATTTTCTACTCCCCAAGCATCCTTCCTTTTTTTACCTAGTATTCCAGAAATAGAAACGCCACACAGAAATTGTATACTTCACCATGGAATCAAAGAAACCCACCCCGAGATAGGAGGATCTCCACCCAGAAATGCTGAAAACCCAACCAGGAACACCAAAACTCCACTCAAAAGTTGAAAACAACACTGCCGGTAATGCTAAAACCATATACATGAATGATAAAGCACTGACCAGGGATGCAAAAACCAACTCAGGAATGCCAAACCCCACCAGGAATACTAAACCACTGCCTAGGAATGCCAAAACCCAGCCTTGAATACTAAAACCCTATACAGAATGTTGAAAACGACCCATGAACATTGGAAATCCATCCAGAAATTGGAAACCCCATCCAGGAACCCTGAAAACAAGATGTGGAATGCTAAAATCCCCTCTCTTGCCCTAGCATTTCCATGGCATTATATGAGAGGGTGTGTTGTGGTCGTAGTATCACAAGTTAGGTGGCTGGTCACTAGATTATCAATTAAAGGGACAGTGTACACCAATTTTCATATAACTGCATACAATAGACACTACTATAAAGATGAATATGCACAGATACTGATATAAATAGCCAGTATAAAACCTTTTTAAAACTTACTTAGAAGCTCCCAGTTTAGCACTATTGATGAGGTTAGGCTGAAACACCCAGTGAAAGGAGCTAAGAAATCAGGAAGGGCAGACACTTTTAATGCTACATTCAAATTTGAATGTAACATTTGAATTCAAAATAGTATTTCTAGCCTAATACAGTACTGTGTTTTATAAATGTAATAATCAAATTCGAACGTGACATTCAAATTCAAAATAGTATTTCTAGTCTACAAATGTGTTTAATAAATGTAATATTTGAAATTGAATGCTACATTTGAATTTGAATGTAACATTTGAATTTGAAATAGTATTTCTAGTCTAATATTGTGTTTTATAAATGAAATATTTAAATTTGAATGTGAGATTTGAATTTGAATGTCACATTCGATTTCTAAATAGTATTTCTAGTCTACAAATGTGTTGTTTAAATGTAATATTCAAATTCAAATCTCACATTCAAATTCGAATGTAGCATTTGAATTTGAAATAGTATTTCTAGTCTACAACTGTGTTTTATAAATGTAATATCCGAATTCAAATGGGACATTCGAATTCGAAAGTAACATTCGAAAACTGTAAAAAACATTCGATAATAGAATTTTTAAGAATATTTGTTCTTATCAACATTTGATTATGTAAATCGAATTTCTGCAATAACATTCATTCTAACATACAAATTTGAATAGCAAGAGTCTGAAAATCAGCCCAATGTTATTAAAAAATAAGCAAAACTATACATTGTTACTCCCAAATGGGCTGCATTAATGGATCATCTACAAAACATTTATGCAAAGAAAAATCTAGTGTACAATGTCCCCTTAAGGTAAAGGTCAATGGAGATAACAAAAAATGAATATAAAAATAAAGGCTGTGTTTTTTTTGTTTTTTTGTTTTTGTTTTAAATTATTTTTATTAAAGAAACACAGGTGTAGTTAGACAATTGTATGCGTATACATGATGAAATTATAGACAATACACAGTAAGCATTACAGATATCAGTAGCCACAGTGCAGTTATTACTGCGGACTTCCAATAAGGGCTGCAGTGTCTTTTTGTTAACATTCGTTATAGTCTTTTGATAGTGCTCCAAATAGAGACGCCTCTGAAAGGAGATGCCATCCCCATTATGTATATTGGAAAAATGGCAATTTATATGCTGCCCAATATTGCAAGGGAAACAAACTTAAGAACTTAACGAAATTTTATTGACAAAAGCGCTAATAAAGAGGTGAATTTGATGCCATTAGTGAATTATACTGTCCGATAGTTTTACTTTAATAACCAGCGTTATAGCGGTTAACAGAGGAGGTATAAATGTCATGCAAGAGCCCAGTCTGCTGAGAATTAAGTAACCTATGTGAGTTAGTGTTTAAATGGGCACTTGCCAAAGCAATTTATTTTCCAGGATATGTCTAAAGAAAGTGATATTGGCAATCCACGTACCACCAGCCCGAATATGCTTGTTTTAAAGGATGTGGAAGAGGTTAGATTACAATGAGCCTAAATTGCGACTCTCCTTAGTATAGGTTTCCCTGCCAGAGGCTTATAACGTATGTGGGGCTGGGTTATTGGGAACAATCAGATCACATATAAATAAATCATATTAAGATTCTTGCAGGTTGATAGGACTTATTGAAAATAACCAGCCGTTTCTACTAACATCTATACGAATTAGAACATCAGAGTGAGATAAACAGCATTACAGAAACAGGTTAAGATCTCTCTCCCACTCACCCCCATCAGCTGGCTGGAAGAGTAACATACAGTTATATACAGATACTAAAAAAAAGAAAAAAATTAAAATCTCTAGTCTGTAGAAATACATGCTGATTGGCTGGTTCTGCTTGTGATGAGTATGATGTTGCGGGTATGAGTGGTAATCAGTCCCCCGCTACTTTACATACATTATCCATTAATAATAGAACAATAATAGAACAACTAAAACAAAACAACAACATACAACATAGGGATATTTTACAGTTGAATATAAACTAGCCAAACTGCAAAGATACGCTCAGATTTAGACAATAAGTCTGAGTATAGAAGAGTTACCTCTCCCTCAGGGCAGTGAGCACTAGAAAGATAAAATTTAACAGACTTACAGTAGTTAGTAATAGTACCTCAAGCTCTGGAATATACCCCTGTAAAAACCAAATAATATACTGATGCAGGCATGTAATGAAAAATAGCAGATTGTAATAGTAGTACATTAGCCCACAATTACAATGATCCAGCAATCAGTCAGTCCATACCCCTAGCTCTGCAATCATATTCTAAGGTGTCTCTGACTTGACAGCCACTCTGTTTCTCCAGGCAGCCCACAGCGTCCCAAACAGCCACCGGATCCGTCGGTCTGTTCAGTGTGTATGTGCACGCCATAGCAGAAAGTCTCATAGCAGCCATTGGCAAGTAGAGGGCAGAACTTTTTCTCATGTATTCAGAATGTGCCCTGGCTGCACGGAGGGCCGATCCTCTGTCTGTATAGATAGGCATAAGGAAGCGGTATGTTGTGGAACTTCTATAGTGTAGGTAGTCCCAGCGAATTCTTAAATGCAGTAAGTAGTCCCTTTAGACACGGATGATATCCAAGGAGTGCGGTTAGAGCTCCCCCATTAAGGGGGTCAAGCTGTGTGTCGTCCGACCACATGGCGTCATATGCATAGTGGTGCCTTGACTGTTGTTAATAGCACGGATCATTATTAGCTATTGTGGTGGTAATTACTAGTAACAGTGCTTCATCCTTTCTTGTGGGGCAGAACCTCTTAGCTGCCTGAACCGCAGACTTTCGTAGTTAAGGAATAAGCTCTCAAACATAGGCATAAAGGCAGAGGTTATCTGTGTAGCAATGTCCCTTTCCAATTCCATTGTGCAGTAATCCCATATGGATTATAACTTGAGAAATTGCCTTCCGGGGAAGAAGAGTTGATAATGCTTCTATCCGCCAAGGTTTCCCGGACAGCTTGTCTGTCAAGGCTGATGCAGATGGCATAGAAGAATGTTGAAACTGCAGGGATTAGAAGAGAAATTCTTAAGAGCCAAAGAGGCTTGCAGCCATCTTCTAGAGCCGCCCACCGGAAGTCCCCTGTCAGGGTTTGTTCCCTGTTGTGTTTGCCATGTGCTGCTGGCAGCCATTTTACTCACCTCTCTTCCTGACTTGGTGCATTGTGGGGGATGCTGCTCATTGCCTGCACTTCCTTTTATGGCCAGACTGGTGTGCATCATCCATGTGAGACAGGATGCAGTCTCAGAATTGTGATGTCATCACTTGTTATTTAATGGGCCTCTGTTCAGTATGCTTTGCCTTTGCGTTGTCTCAGACTTGTTTGTGAGAGTTCCTGTGTATTACCTGGCTGCCTGATGTCCTTCCTGGTTCCTGATCCCTGGCTTGTTCCTCACTCTGCTGTTTTCCTTGTTCCTGATTCCGGCTCGTCTGACTATTCACTTTGGCTCCTGACTCAGCTCGTCTGACTACCAGCTCTGGTTTTGACTCCTGGCTTGTTATTTGACTTGTGGACATTTTATTATTTTTTGCTATTGATAAAGGTGTGATTATTTTTGCACTTCTTGTCTCAGTCTGATTCCTGGCACCCTGACATCCCCAAAATAAAGGCTGTGTTATGGTGAAGTCTCATAAGTTTGTGGGAGTCTAATATGAAATTAATGCTTGTTTAAAATCAGTTCTAGGAACTTTATTTCTGAGGCATGCTGCATAATAATTTGTACTATATGCTAAATAACATGGCAAGTGGGTGTGGCTTTGTTCTCATTGCTAAACAACAGAGCAGTGCAGTGTACACTATTACTATATGGTTCTTATTGCCTATTAAAAATATTTTTTATATTCAGTATTGGTTCTTATTTTTAGAAGCCTAGATAAAAAGAATGATGGGGTTTTATTTAACATAATATTTATAATATTTAAATGTTATATACATACACGTGCACACTACCTCAATATGCTCTTATGGGAAGGAGACAAAGACAATAAAGCAAAATTGAGCATTTTGTAACATGGTGTTCAATTCATGAAAGTTCAAATTGTGCATAATCTTATTATAGGCATGTGCAAGAGTTCACAGTGCATACATACATGAGTTTGGCTGTCACATGATAGAGGGGCAGCTTGATAAATGGAGCCATTTGTGTACCAGCTAAGGGCGAGATTATGGGTTCTATTTATCAAGCTCCGAATGCAGAAACACAAGTTTCTGCTCCATAACCTGTCCGCCTGCTCTGAGGCGGCAGACAGACATCGCCGAAAATCAACCCGATCCAATACGATCGGGTTGATTGACATCCCTGCTGGCGGCCGATTGCCCACGAATCTGAAGGGGGCGGCGTTGAATGATACATGCTGACATTTATCGATGTGCGGCGGACATGGTTCGCTATAGCGGATCATGTCCGTCCGCACAATGATAAATGGACCACTATGAGTGGAACAGTAGTTTTCACTCACGTTCAAGCATTAAAACTGCTATAAGTAATTTTTTGCTCTCGGAGATTCATGCTTGTATTACGAGTTGAAAGTAAAAAGTTTGCTCTCTCATGTTCGTAACGCCACAGTAAAAAATAGACTTTGAAAAGTTGCAAATGCAAAATCACATTCCCCCATAGACTTCAATGGAGCTGAAAAAGTTGAAAAAATACCTAGCACCCACAATTTGCACAAACACGATTGCGGTTATTTAAAAGCGTAACATAAGAACATAATATTGCATCTTTCATAATCTAATGTTCTGCGCATAGCAGAATATGTTCTATTTATTCTTTAAGAGATATTTAAATGTATATCTGATGGACATTAGCACAAATATATATTTATACATACATATATACTTGATTATATATGTCTAGATATATACATATACTGTATATGTTTACTGTATATATATATTAATATATATTTAAATTACATAGAACATATTCCCCTTTGTGCGGAACATTGGAATGTGAGATATAGATATATACCGTATAGTAAATACACAAACACTTATGAATATTGCACAAATATGTTTTTCATGTTTTCATCTTAACTGCAAAGGGCTCCAATGCACTTATATAAAGGTCATATATGTATGTATAAGTATTTAAAGGGACAGTCTACACCAGAATTTCTATTGTTTAAAAAGATAGATAATCCCTTTATTACCCATTCCCTAGTTTTGCACAACCAACAGTCAGCTAGATTACGAGTTTTGTATTATGAGTGGCTTGCTACTAACTTGCAAGTTATTTCCACCACTCACCTTTAATAGCGCTGCTATTACAGGTTTGCAAAAAAAACGGCGTTTGCGGTCAATATGGCAGCGTTGAGCTCCATACCGCACACAAATACCAGCGCTGCTTTGACGTGCTCGTGCGCGATTTCCCCATAGACATCAATGGGGAGAGCCGGCTAAAAAAAGCCTAACACCTGCAATGACGGAGTGTAAAGCTCCGTAACGCAGCCCCATTGATGTCTATGGGGAAATAAAAAGTTATGTTTAACACCCTAACATAAACCCCGAGTCTAAACACCCCTAATATGCCACCCCCGACATCGCCGACACCTAGATTACACTTAATAACCCCTAATCTGCTGCCCCCAATGTCGCCGCCACCTACATAAATTAATTAACCCCTAATCTGCCGCCCCAATGTCGACGCCACCTACATAAATTAATTAACCCCTAATCTGCCGCCCCCAATGTCGACGCCACCTACATAAATTATTAACCCCTAATCTGCTGCCCCCAATGTCGCTGCCACCTACATAAATGTATTAATGCCTAATCTTACGTCCCCAACGTCGCCGCCACTATACTAAAGTTATTGACCCCTAAACCTCTGGCCTCCCACATCACTAACACTAAATACATTTATTAAACCTAACCCTAAGTCTAACCCTAACCCTAACGTAACCCTAACCCTAAGACCCCTAACTAATTAAAATAATTCTAAATAAAACCTACTATTAATAACTAAATAGTTCCTATTTAAAACTAAATACTTACCTGTAAAATAAACCCTAAACCCAAATAGGATTGAGCTTGCATTCTATTGGCTGATTAGAACAGCCAATAGAATGCAAACTTAATCCCATTGGCTGATTGGGTCAGCCAATAGGATTGTAGCTCAATCCTATTGGCTGATTGCATCAGCCAATAGGATTTTTTACCCTTTAATTCCGATTGGCTGATAGAATTCTATCAGCCAATCGGAATTCAAGGGACGCCATCTATTTTTTGTCAAAATAGTGGCTACTTTTTGTTAAATGCACTGTTATATGTTATCAGTGCTAGATAATATGGTTATGTTCAAAACTACATTATTTGGGTAAAAACCTGCTCTGTACCCGGTATTATCTATATTTAACAATAGACTATATAAGTTCGGGGGTACTTATACTACCATAGCAGTGAATAATAGTGGTTCTGCTATAATAGTGGATATTGTTGCTAAATGCAATGTTATCAGTGCTAGATAATATGTTTATAATCAAAACCACATTATTTGGATAAAAACCTGCTTTGTACTCGGTATCCTCCATATTTAACAATAGACCATATAAGTCTTGATATAAAAGATACTTTTGGAAAATATTTTTTCCACTTTTTCTCTCAAAAGAAGTCAGTTTAGAAATTCTGTAAATATAGGGTGGTCCTTTTCTGGGTCTAACCCTCTCTTTTAGTCTGACTTATTTAACTTATGACATATTTTGTCATCTTTTTAGGGATAAATTGTAGCTTACTTATATGAGATATATAGTAGTGTTACCTTACTCAGGTCTTAAAGTTGAATTACCCTAACAATAAGACGTAGTAAATGTATTGAGATACATGGTGTTTTCCCGTAAATCACTTACACTACTCACATTAAATGGTCATCATCCTAACACTTTATTAGCTACAATTATACCCTATTTTAAAGATTATCTCCCCTTCTTTTATTTTTATGATTTAATTAATAAAAGTTATATTTTAATTACTATTACCCTTTGTGCTAGCCTATAATAAGTTAATTTAGGCTCTCAATCCAAGTGTGCCATATGATACCTCTGTTTTTCTATTTTCTTATAATGTCTCTAAGATTAAATAAATTCTTAGTTACTTACAATTAAGACCAGTTCTAAGATATATATATATTTGCCAGGATAAACTACTTAGCACTAATGATTAGTTTTTTTTAAAAAAAATACACAGGCTATGAAATACTAGTTTTAAAATACACATATGCTCTTTAAATTTATTAACTACATCAACAATGAATGTTTGTTTTAAAATTACCTATATTTAGCAACCTCTTAATACTTTATCCAAAATGACCAAAATCGATAATTCAGTTTCCAATATTTCTCAACAGGTCCAATTTCACCTCAGAATACCAAAAATGGAGTTTTGCAATGTGGAGAAGTAAGGGTAGCTATTTGCTTAGAGTAACTGTATTTCATATCCAGCCAAAGTTAGCAAGAGTTAGCCCAAGTTCCTTTCTCTCTTTATGCTTGGGGTTAAATCATGTGATATAACCCCACCCTTTTTGTTAAGTACCATCATTGGTGAAATTGGAAACGCACAACGGAAGCTTGTCTCGGATTGGCCATTCTAGCTTGTCCCTTCTAATTGGTCACCTGGGATGGCATGGTTGCTAGGGAAATGCATCTTTGTTAATAACCAAATCTTTTGGCTGTCATTCTCGCATCACAACACTGGGGGCAGCAGACAACCAACAAATACAGTCCTAACATTCATTTTTGTTATATTTTAAATATCTCCCTATATAATGATTATTTAATCATACTATAATTTATTGCATTAATAAATTTATCTTGTTAGCATTTATATTTCATTTAGCATAACAGAAAATTTACAATTTGATATCAAACATCTATATTTTATACTCATATCACATCAAAGTAATTTATACTGCTAATTATTAGTTTAAAATCCATTTAAAAATAGCATTTGGTTATTTCCCTTTATTATTATTATTATTCTTAATTTATAAAGCGCCAACAGATTCTGCACCGCTGTTCATAGGTAACAAAGATAAAAGGACAGTACAATATGAGACACCAGACAAAATTTAACAAACAAATACAGGAGGAATTGGGAGCCCTGTTCCCATGGGAACTTACAATCTAAATGGGTAGGAGGGTGAGAAACAGGAGGTGGGGACTGCAAAGGTGGGAATGATGTTAGTGTGAAGTTAGATGAGGGCAACTATTAGGCAAGTGGAATTCATTAGTTACTGATTTGTTTATAGGCTTCCCTGAACAAGAAGGTCTTTAGGGAGCGTTGGGGGAAAGTCTGACAGCTCAAGGAAGTGCGTTCCAGAGGGTTGGTGCCACACGAGAGAAGTCCTGTAGTCTAGCATGAGAGGAGGTGATGGTAGAAGAGGACAGGTATGGGGGGGCTGCATTGGTAAGGGTTTTGTAGGTCAGAGAGAATTTTGAATTTAATTCTGCTGTGAATGGGGAGCCAGTGAAGGGATTAACAGAGGGGTGCGGCAGATACAGAGCGTCGGGAGAGGTGGATTAGCCTAGCAGAGGCATTTAGGATGGATTGAAGGGGGGAGAGGTGGGAGAGAGGAAGGCCAGTTAGTAGGTTGCTACGGTAGTCAAGCCGGGAAATTACTAGGGAATGGATTAGCTGTTTAGTAGTTTCAGCACTCAGAAAAGGACGAATTTTGGAGATATTGCGTAGGTGGTTGCGACAGGATTAAGAGAGCGATTGGATATGGGGTATGAAGGACAGATTAGAGTTGAGTGTAACTCCTATGCAGCGGACTTGGGGTGATGGGGAGATAGTGGTGTCACCGACAGTTATAGTAAACTTAGAAATTGGAGTAGAATTAGTTGAGGGGATTAGAAGAAGCTCAGTCTTGGACATGTTGATTTTTAGGTGGTGAGAGGCCATCCAGGAAGAAATGCCAGATAAGCAGTCGCTGATGTGGGAAAGGACAGAAGGAGAGAGTGCAGGGGTGGATAGGTAGATCTGAGTATCATTAGCATAGAGGTGATAGTTGAAGCCATAGCTACTAATAAGTTTACCCAGTGAGAAAGTATAAATAGAGAAGAGTAGAGGGCCTAGAACAGAGCCTTGAGGTACTCCAACAGACAGAGGCAATGGAGAGAATGAGTACCCAGCAAATGAGACAGAAAATGACCTATTAGAGAGATAAGAGTGGATCCAGGAGAGGGCAATGTCACAGAGCCCAAGGGAGCTGAGAGTCCATAGGAGATGGGGATGGTCAACTGTGTCAAAGGCAGCAGACAGGTCAAGTAAGATAAGTATTGAATATTGGCCATTGTTTTTAGCAGAAAGAAGATCGTTAGTAACCTTGGTGAGGGCAGTCTCAGTTGAGTGTTGGGGATGGAAGCCAGATTGCAGGGAGTCAAGCAATGAGTTGGAGGATAGAAAGTGTGTTAGGCGATTGAAAACTAGTTTTTCCAGGACTTTAGAAGCTAGCGGAAGTAGTGATATGGGGCGGTAGTTTGCAGGATAATTGGGGTCGAGGGAGGGTTTTTTGATGGGGGTGACCTTTGCATGTTTGAAGGATGATGGAAATGAACCAGTAGTAAGGGATCGGTTGAATATGTGAGTAAGAGCTGGGGTGAGGGTAGAGGACAGAGAAGGTATTAGATGTGAAGGGATAGGGTCAAGGGGGCAGGTAGTGAGGTGTGAGGAAGATATTAGGGAACTCACTTCATTCTCAGTGGTTGGGGGAAGGTACTGAGAGTGTTGGAGGGGGTGACCGGGGCAAAGATGAAAGTTTGCAGCCTTGTGGTGGGATGTTACTTCTGATGGTAAGTGTTTTGTTGAAAAAGTAGTCTGCCAAGTCTTGAGCACTAAAGTCAGATGAGGGGGCTGGTGCAGGTGGATAGAGGAGAGTGTTGAAAGTGGAGAAGAGACGTTTAGGGTTTGAGGAGTGAGAAGATATGAGAGAAGAGAAGTCGTTTTGCCTGGCTAAGTGAAGGGCAGAGGAGTAAGAATAAAGAATGAACGTATAGTGTAGGAAATCGGGTTCCGAGCGGGATTTCCTCCAGGCACGTTCAGCAGCACAGGAGCATTTTTGTAGATAGCGTGTTTGCTGAGAGTGCCAGTGCTAGAGCTGATGACGTGGGGTTTTGCGTATTTGTGGAGGAACAAGGGTGTCGAGTGCCGAGGAGAGAGTATCGTTATAGTGGCTTGTAGCAAGGTCAGGGCAGGATACCATAGAAGTGTGGGGAAGGCATTTTTGAATAAGGTTAGAAAGTTGGAGAGGATCCACAGTGTGCAGATTTCTACAGGTGCGGAGGCGGGGGGTAGAAACATTGAGATTATAGGTGAGCAGATGGTGGTCTGAGATGGGAAATGGTGAGTAGGGAATAGGGTGGATTGTGAAAGACTAAAGGAGTTTGTGAGTGAGAGAGGTTTAGAGGCAGCAGGGGTAGATGGGTTATCAATGGGGATCAATGGGGGTGGATTGTGAAAGACTAAAGGAGTTTGTGAGTGAGAGAGGTTTAGAGGCAGCAGGGGTAGATGGGTTATCAATGGGGATGTTGAAGTCCCCTAGGATTAGAGCAGGTGTATTTGTAGAGAGAAAGTGAGAAAGCCAGGCAGCAAAGTTGTTGAGGAATTGGGAGGTTGGTCCAGGGGGCGATAGATAACTGCCACCTTGAGGGAGAGGGGGGAGAAAATGCGGATGCAATGGACTTCAAAGGAGGAGAAGGAGAAAGATGGATGAGGATGGAGGTGCTGATAGGAGCAGGAAGGGGACAATAAGATTCCAACACCGCCACCATGTCTCTCACCTGGCCTAGGTGTGTGGCTAAAGTGGAGACCGTCGTGCGTTAGAGCAGCAATGGAAGCAGTGTCAGAGGAAGAAAGCCAGGTTTCAGTAATTGCTAGAAGATTGAAAGCGTTAGAAACAAACAGGTAAGTTTTTTACAGACAGAGCGTGCATTCCAGAGGGCACAAGAAAAGAGAGGGGATAAGCGCTGTGGGTTAATGGAGATGAGATTGTTGGGATCGCGTGACCTTGAGTTTGTATTGTGGGGGACTGAGCGAGAGTGTATGAGTGTGGTGATTGCTGCAGGGCCAGGGTTAGGAGAGATGTCACCAGCAGCAAGCAGTAGTAGCAGTGAGAGTGACAGAGGGTGAGAGTGAGACTTGTAGGAGTGCGTATGACTAGACACAGGAGAGTTAGATGGGGAAGTATTGCTAAGGAAACAGAGTAGTTCATGAGAGGACAGCATAGGGGTTTAGAGGAGGGAGGGAGAGATAAGGATAGTGTGGGGATTATTGATGTTATAAGGGCATGCAGTGAGTTTTAGGAAGATGGCAGACAGAAAGATCAGAAAGGACATAGAGAACATTGTGCAGGTGTATAGTTAGTAAGGATTACCTGTTAGTGGGGTCTGCAGTTTCTAAACTCCAGTTCTTAAAGGGACAGTCAAGTATAAATTAAACTTTCATTATTCAGATAGGACTTTTAATTTTAATTGACTTTCCAATTTACTTTTATCATCAAATTTGCTTTTTTCTCTTGGTATTCTTAGTTTAAACTAAACATAGGTAGGCTCATATGCTAATTTCTAAGCCTTTGAGGGCTGCCTCTTATCACATGCTTTTTAAATCTCTTTTCAACACAAAGAGACAGAAAGTACACATGGGCTATATAGATAACACTGTGTTCAGGCACAGGGGGTTATTTAAGATTTAGCACAATACAATGCTAAATTTAAGACAATAGATAATAAACAGTCACAGTCATTTGATCAGGGGGCTGGAAGAAGGTTCCTAGATACAAGGTAATCACAAAGATAAAAAGTACATTAATATAACTGTGTTGGTTATGCAAAACTGGGGAATGAGTAATAAAGGGATTATCTATCTTTTAAAACAATAACAATTCTATGGTTTACTGTCCCTTTAACTCGGCCACTTATAATTCAGAGCCACTTTGAATCTCAGAGCCAAGGCCTCAGAGCCAGCTCTCAGCTGTATATAATAGTAAAATTAGGGTTGGAATGATTTGATTCAAAGCAGCTGTGTTACAAGTAGACTAGTTAGGTAGACTGGAGTTACACACTTGTAAATTAGATGGGGGGGGGTGAGCAAATGGCTGGGGGATGCACACAGAAATTATACAATGGAGCTGATAACAATTATACAGAAAAAGTCATAAATTCAGACAGAGGAAATGCATACCAGTATATTGAAAAAACATTAAAGGGACGTGGGATAACAACCAGGGCAAGAAATGCAGAGAAGGAAATGCATGCCAGTATATTGAAAAAAACATTAAAGGGACGTGGGATAACAAACAGGGCAAGAAATGCAGAGAAGGAAATGCATACCAGTATATTGAAAAAACATTAAAGGGACGTGGGATAACAACCAGGGCAAGAAATGCAGAGAAGGAAATGCATACCAGTATATTGAAAAAGCATTAAAGGGACATGGGATAACAACCAGGGCAAGAAATGCAGAGAAGGAAATGCATACCAGTATATTGAAAAAACATTAAAGGGACGTGGGATAACAACCAGGGCAAGAAATGCAGAGAAGGAAATGCATACCAGTATATTGAAAAAACATTAAAGGGACGTGGGATAACAACCAGGGCAAGAAATGCAGAGAAGGAAATGCATACCAGTATATTGAAAAAACATTAAAGGGACGTGGGATAACAACCAGCTGACAGTCTAGCTGACAGTTATATAAATACACTTTTTACCTCTGTGATCACCTTGTATCTAACCCTTTGCAAACTACCCCCTTATTTCAGTTCTTTTGACAGATATCCCTTTTAGCCCATCAGAGCTGGCTCAACTGAACTCCATGTGCGTGAGCACAGTGTTATCTATATGACACACATGAACTAACACCCTCTAGTGGTGAGAAATGTCAAAATACCCTGAGAGAAGAGGCAGCCTTTAAGGGCTTAGAAATCAGCATTTGAACCTCCTAGGTTTAGCTTTCAACTAAGAATACCAAGAGAACAAAACAAAATTCATACTTAACTATTCAGTTTGTAAACAAATAGTGTAGTGTAGTTATCCTCTTTCTTTGGCAATTACATTGATCTGACAACAGATATTTGATATCAAATGTGCTATTTAAAATATCTAAATAGCTGATTTCTAAGTGTTATTAGAGCTGTTCAAGTTATCAGTATACTGTAATTAAGCCTTCTTTACTAGGTGTGTTACAGTATGATGAGCTTGTTTTTTACGTCATATATGAAAATGTGAGGATTTTAAAATTTACATTTATGCAGTGTAGGTTACATTTTCTAAGGGAGGCTTGTCTGTTTATCTGAGTAGTGGTCCTATTATAGATAGCTAAACCATTATGGCACTGATAAATGAGGCAAGTAGGCAATTCGAAAAATGGAGGCCTGCACTGAAATAAAGATGGACATCAGTGCTAGGTGTTTTCAGTTAATCCAGTTGCTGCTATCATTAATAGATATTCTTTGTGTCTTCATATATAAATATACAAACATATTTATTGCAGATATGTGCAGAACATCTGACCATTTAATAGTTTTAGGTAGGAACCCTTTTAATATGTCAAGGGCACTTGGAAATCAGGCAAAATCTCAAATCTTATATATGGAAGCCTTATTATTCTATAGTAGTTCTGCTTACATACAAACCCAGTACAAAAAGAGTGGTGTCTTGGAATAATATATTGTAATTGTAATACTACAAATGTAAAGGTTTTTATTTTTTCAATATAGGCAGGTTATTCTGCCCTCATTGGGGCTCTTCAGTATGATGTTATTAGACTCAAGTATTGATTTTAGGTTTACTGCTATATGCAGAGAAGGAAATGCATACCTGTATATTGAGAAAACATTAAAGGGACGTGGGATAACAACCAGGGCAAGAAATGCAGAGAAGGAAATGCATACCAGTATATTGAGAAAACATTAAAGGGACGTGGGATAACAACCAGTGCAAGAAATGCAGAGAAGGAAATGCATACCAGTATATTGAGAAAACATTAAAGGGACATGGGATAACAACCAGGGCAAGAAATGCAGAGAAGGAAATGCATACCTGTGGAGAGATGAGATGATGAATAGTTAGAACAATGCTTATGTGTACTCGCTATATGCCATGTGCTTTTGCTTAGCGAGTCTTCCTCCTGTAATTTTCACTAGATTTCTGGAAAACAGAGAAAAATGTGTTTATCTTTAATTCAATGGGTCAGTATTTGTATATATCAATGTGTTTATTTTTCAACACAGTGAATATTTATTTCATATATTATGTCCCAAATGAATATATATATATATATATATATATATATATATATATATATATATATATATATATATATATATATATATATAGGTGTTACCTGAGTATTTTTGAAAGTTATAGACAAATCAGTTATATGACTTTTTAAGTATACATTCTGCTATTTAAAATCTAATGTCCATATGTGCTGTTTATCTGAGCCAACAGTCTTTTCAACTGAGAATGTGAATTAGGTCTCATCAGGGACAATTTAACACCACAGGTATTAATTTAGCACCTATGTGTTACAGATTATTTCCTTTGAGAATCTTCAAAAGGGTTGTTTGTGATTATACAATTGCATAATTTAGCATATTGAGTGTTTAGGAAAGGTTCCGGTTGGATCCTGATGTAATTTAGCAATGTTTCCCATGTCTGAATTAAGAATACACAGTGTATATGACCATCTCTCTGATCACCAAATGTTTTAGAGCTAGGAGGGGGGTTTGCTTACACAGTGACCATTATGATTCATCCTGTGTAATCAAAAGAAGTGGGGTTAAATTACACACAGTAAAAACCATTTCATACTGGATTTTTACAAATAAAATGAATTATTTAGTGTATACCCATCTATATATATTAAATAATATGTATATATATATATATATATATATATATATATATATATATATATATATATATATATATATATATATATATATATATTATTATTATTCAATAACATTCACAGATCGTCTGACATTTGGAATTATTTAAAATAGGTTAAAGTTAGTGGGTGTTAGGGTTAAGGTTACGTTAGGGTTAGGGTTAGACTTAGGGTTAGGTTTAGGGGTTAATAACTTTAGTATAGTGGCAGCGACATTGGGGGCAGCAGATTAGGGGTTAATAAGTGTAGTTAGGTGGTGGGGATTTTGGGGACAGCAGATTAGGGGTTAATAATAGTAATGTAGGTTGCGGCGATGTTAGGGACAGCAGATTAGGGGTTAATAAGTGTATGTAGGTTGCAATGACATTGGGGCAGCAGATTAGGGTTTAATAATATTTAACTAGTGTTTGCGATGCAGGAGTGCGGCGGTTTAGGGGTTAATATGTTTATTATAGTGGTGGCGATGTCCAGAGAGGCAGATTAGGGGTTAATAATTTTATTTTAGTGTTTGCGATGCGGGAGGGCCTCGGTTTAGGGGTTAATAGGTAGTTTATGGGTGTTAGTGTACTTTGTAACAGTTTAGTTATGAGTTTTATGGTACAGCTTTGTAACATAAAACTCCTAACTACTGACTTTCAGGTAGCGGTACAGATCTTGTAGTTATAGGCTGTACCGCTCACTTTTTGGCCGGACAGGCAAACTCGTAATACCAGCACTATGGAAGTCCCATTGAAAAAGGACTTTTTGAAAGGTGCGGTACTTACGTTGCGTGATGGCCAAAAAGGTGTGCGGTACAACCATACCTGCAAGACTTGTAATACCAGTGGTAGTGAAAAAGAGCCATAACGATGCTTTTTCACTCATAACGCGTAACTCGTAATCTATCTGACAGTTATATAAATACACTTTTTACCTCTGTGATCACCTTGTATCTAACCCTTTGCAAACTGTCCCCTTATTTCAGTTCTTTTGACAGACATCCATTTTAGCCCATCAGAGCTGGCTGAACTGAACTCCATGTGCGTGAGCACAGTGTTATCTATATGACACACATGAACTAACACCCTCTAGTGGTGAGAAAATGTCAAAATACCCTGAGAGAAGAGGCAGCCTTTAAGGGCTTAGAAATTAGCATTTGAACCTCCTAGGTTTAGCTTTCAACTAAGAATACCAAGAGAACAAAACAAAATTGGTGATAAAAGTAAATTGGAAAATTGTTTAAAATTACATTCTCTATCTGAATCATGAAAGTTTATTTTGGACAACACTGTCCCTTTAAGTGTTTATATGTCTGTAAATACATATATACACATATAAATACATAAATTCACACATATTTTTTATCAGATAGTGAGTGGTATTATGAGTGTAACTGTACTTTTAAATGTTGATGTGTTTTGCGACTTCAGCAAAGTATATCAAGGGAATTAAGCACATTTGATAATAGGAGTAAATTAGAAAGTAATTCAAATTGCTTGTAATGTTCTATCAGACTCCTGAAAGAACAAAAATGGGTTTCATATCCCTTTAGTAGGTCCCATAGGATGTAACCTGTAGTGTACTGCAAACATTTAGCAATAAATGCTCTCAAGAATTAGGACATTATAGTTTTTATCAAGCCTTAAAGAATTTACTAGACGTGCAAAAACTTATACTTTATTATTCAGTTTGATAACAAATAATCTAGTTATACTCTTTCTTTGGCAATTACTTTGATCTGACACCAGATATTTAATATCAAATGTGCTATTTAAAATATCTAAACAGCTGATTTCTAAGTGTTATTAGAGCTGTTCAAGTTCTCAGTATACTGTAATTAAGCCTTCTTTACTAGGTGTGTTACAGTATGATGAGCTTGTTTTTTTACGTCATATATGAAAATGTGAGGATTTTGAAGTTTACATTTATGCAGTGTAGGTTAAATTTTCTAAGGGAGGTTTGTCTGTTTATCCGACTTGTGGTCCTATTATAGATAGCTAAAACATTATGGCACTGACAAATGAGGCAAGTAGGCAATTTGGAAAGTGGAGGCCTGCACTGAAATAAGCATGGACATCAGTGCTAGGGGTTTTCGGGTAATCCAGTTGCTGCTATCATTAATAGGTATTCTTTGTGTCTTCATATATAAATATACAAACATATTTATTGCAGATATGTGCAGAACATCTGACCATTTAATAGTTTTAGGTAGGAACCCTTTTAATATGTGAAGGGCACTTGGAAATCAGGCAAAATCTCAAATCTTATATATGGAAGCCTTATTATTCTATAATAGTTCTGCTTACATACAAACCCAGTACAAAAAGAGTGGTGTCTTGGAATAATATATTGTAATTGTAATACTACACATGTAAGCAGGTTGTTCTGCCCTCGTTGGGGCTCTTCAGTATGATGTAGGTGCTATGTTATTAGACTCAAGTATTGATTTTAGGTTTACTGCTATATGCCAGTTTTGCTGATGATTACATACATTTTTGTAACAAAACTTACAAAGTGTAAAATGGATGCTTAAGCAGAACAGCAGCACCAAACACAGACA